>NC_084851.1:9003124-9143900 GCF_033115175.1 Lepus europaeus | reverse complement strand
AATAGACAACAGACTATTCATTGTAAGAAGAAAGAATCATTGTGTGACATGATATAAAAATAAAGTCTGGTGCTCGAAAGACAGAGCCATGCCATCAGCCTTGCTGTGAGTGTGTCTCATTTCTTCAAGCACCAACACCTCTCACACGTTGGGGCCTCTGGACTGGATGGAGCTGGTCTGTGGCAACATGGACAGTCTAGTCTTGCAATATGATTTCTAGTAGCAGGTTTCAGATCATGGGGTAGCAACTCAATCTGTAAGAGATTAATGCTGGAGACTAAGGTCCAAGATAGGGTTGCTCAACCATGTCTATGTGGCCAAACTTGAAAAAAGACTTTACACACAAGATCGGGTGAGATTGTTCATGTTTAGTGGCTATTGTCACACATTGTGATTGGGAAAATAGGTAATGACTAGAGGACTAAAGGAAGAGAAAAGCTGGCAGTACACGCTGGATGGATTATGGACCTTACTCTGTGAATCTACTTCCTGAGAGCATCATAGTGGTAGTAATGAATAGGAACATGAGCATGAAGACTGTTCTGAATTAATCCCATTATGGAGTAACTGAAAATGACAATCACAATGAAACACCACTTTACATCAATTACAGTGCCCATTATGGGAAAAAAATGTGTTGACAAGGCTGGAGAAGAATATTGTTTGCTGCTGGTGTGAATGTACACAAAATATTTGTATTCTTCCTACTTATTTCATAGAACATTATGTCTTCAACATCCATTCATGTTGTAGTGTTTATCAAAATTTTATCAAATTATCACAGTAATATTCCATTGTATGTGTCTGTTATTTGAATATCATTTATTGGGGACAATTACCAATTTGAGATATTAAAGAGAGTGGAAAGTTAATCTGATTTGTATTTAGGGGAGGTTAAGAGGTGAAATAAGATTGGATGAAGTCATCAGGGTGGATCTCTCAGATTGGCTGAATACTGGTGACTTTAAAAGACACCAAAGAGGCACTTGCATGCTCCCTTTCTCTTGCCACGTGAAGCCCTGTGCTTCCCTCTGGACTTTGCCAATGACAATGCCATCCCTAGAAGCAGCCCTTCAGTACTGTTGTCCATGTAGGCTCCATCATTTTAAAATTTTCTACTTATTTATTTGAAAGGCAAAAGAGACAGAAGGAGTGACAGAGACAGACATACAACTATCAGCTTATTTACTCCCCACACAACCAGCAATGCCAGGCCTGTCCCAGGATGAAGCCAGGTGTCTAGAATTCAATCCAGGTCTCCAACATGGGTGACAGGAACTCAAGGTCTTGAGGAAACACCTGACAACTCCTAGTGTTTGCATTAGCAGGAAGCTGGGATTGGAAGCCCACTCCAAATGGATTCACATGAGGCAAGAAGAATAACTCAAATTTACTATTGATTTAATTTTATTTGAAAGGCAGAGAGAAGAAAAGATCTTCTATTCCATGATTCACTAGCCAGATGCTCACTTCAGCCAGAGCTGGGCCAGGAGAAATCCAGGTGTCTGAAATTTCATTAGTGTTCCTAAGTGGGTGGCAGGGACTAAAGCAATTACATTATACGCTGCCTTCCAAGATGAACATTAGCAAGAAGGTGGGTGATGTGGAGATGATCAAGGACCCAAATCAGGTACTTTGATAAGAAGAAACCCAGGCCTCCCCTGGCCGCGGGCTCCTTGTGTGAGATTCCACCACCCGGTGGTCCTGCCAGGCCCCAGGGTCCTGCAGGGCTGCGGCCAGGAGCCAGGCACAGGACGGCTCCAGACGTCTGGGGAAGAGTCGGGCGCCAGAGCTGTGTGGAGTCAGCGCTCCTGGGCCCCAGCCCTCAAGGACACAGAGCCCAAAGGGAGGACCTCTCAGGGTGCCAGGGTCAGGGTGGACTCCCAGGGGGAGGGCCCTTGACGCTGGGGCTCTGAGGGGTGAACAGTAGTTTTCTGGGTTGGAGAAGAGGGGGCAGCGATGGCACACACAGAGGTCAGAAGAGGGCAGACGGTACGGCTGGGTATGGCACCGTCGATGTGTCCTGCGAGTGTGGGAGGGAGGGATTGTTCCAGCGGTCCCTTTGCGGCCTCAGCCACAGGACGCCCGGGGACCCGGCCATAGAGCATGGGAGGGGGGGGAAGGCTGGGTTCCCGGGTAGCCAGGCAGGGTTAGGCCCCGCACTTCCAGCCATGTTCCCCGGGGGCCGTGCCCCCGCGGCTCAGCCATGCCAGGCCTCATCAGGCTGATCCCGTCACGCCCCGCCCCCACCCCACACCTGCGGGGCCCAGGGCCAGCCCCACTCACCCGGCATGGAACTAGGAACCAGAGAGATGCTGCCGCTCCGCCACGCACACGCAAGCCCACGCACGCACCGCAGCGACAGGGCTGCGGGCCCCCACCCGCCCGCTCAGACCTTCCCTGAAGGCCTCTTTCCTGCCCTCCTGTCTCACCTGTATGCCTCCTCCTCTGAGCAGCCCTCTGGCCTGCACACACACACACGCACCCCAGCATGGCGGCCTCCTCTCAGTCCGGGTTCTAGCATGGCCAACACTGAACCGGCCTCCCCTTTGTTTCAGCGCCTGTCCCCTCACGGGGCGGTGGCCACCAAGCCCTGGCCCCCAGCCCTGTGGCCCCTGCCCTGTGGGCCCCTCCCTTGCCCATTCTATGCTCTGGGGTGCCCTGCCCCCCTCCTCACACCGGGCCCTGGGCCTCTCTGCCCCCAGCCCCGCCTGGGGCTCCAGGGGGGTGGGGGTGCTGCCCCCCCCTGCTGAGTCCCCTTTGTGCTGTGTGGCCTGGGGCTAGGGGCTCTGCCTCTGAACCAGAGCTTCCTGCCCTGGAAAGGTGGAGCCCAGGAGACTGGGGTGGGGCCAAGGAGACTGGAGGCGGAGCCAAGGACAAGGGATGGAGCTGAGAAGACTGGGGCGGGGCCAAGGAGACTGGGCGGAGTCCTTGGCTGAGAGAGGCTGAGAAGGAGCCCAAGAGGTTGGAGCTGTGACCAAGGTGACTGAGCCCCGCCTGGGACCCCCACATCCTGCACCAGGGTGCGGCTTCCATCCGGGCTCCTCCACTCCCCCCGCCCAGGTCCTGCTAATGCGCCCCTGGGGAGGCAGCAGGGGGCGGCTCCACAAAGCCCCAACCCGGCTGTGGAAGAGGGGGCGTTTGGCATGGGGCTTTGAAGGGTGGGCAGGAGCTTCCCTGGCCACCTGTACCTAAGCCCCAGGCGGCCGCCTCCACGGAGCTGACCCCCGAGCCTCTCTCTTGTGTGGGAATGTCCGTCCTGAGCTCAAAGCCACGGGGACTTCCCTGGGTCACCAGGACGCGGTGCCGCCTCCCTTCACCCTGAGACACCGCGTAAGGCTGTGGCCTGGTGCTCGGAGCAGTTGGGCGGAGGCAGCCGGGGGGTGCTGCGTCTGCCGCCCCTCCCACACGAGGCGACCCCCAGGCTGGCCCACGGCCCCGGGAACAGCTGCGCCGCCACATGTTCCTGGTTTGCCCCAGATGTGCTGCAGCTGCCCCAGCCCCTTCCCCCGCCCGCCCGTGGGGGAGGGGCAGCATCTAGTGGCTGCAGAGTCTGCCTCGTTCCACGGAGCCGCGGAGTCTTGCCGTGGGCAGGGCCCGTCCCTCAAGGGCCCTGGGTTTCCCCATCCGTGGAACCCCAGGGAACCTCCAAGGGGCCGCCCGCAGATGGGGGAAACCGAGGCCGGGCGCGTGCGTCCCTGTAGTGGCGGCTTCCCCAGGGCTGTGGGAAGGGAGAGGTCCCCTGAGCCCCGAATGCCCTGGCCCAGCAGACAGTGGAGCGGGGGAACTTCCTGGGGGAGGGGCTTCGGAGGCAGGGCGCTGCGGGACATGTAGGAGTTCTCTCCCTGGGAACAGTCACGGAGGCCGGTCTGCCTGGGGGTGTTCCCTGGGGAGGGGCTCCAGGGCATCGCCTGGCATAGGGGAGGCGAGCAAGGTCCGCCCACACCAGCGAGGAAGCCGCGGATCGGCAGGACCTGTCCAGCCTCAGTTTCCCCTCCCGCTCCACCCTAGCACTCGGGATGCCACAGGCTCCAGCCAGAAGCAGAGATGTGGCCCAGACGCCTCTCGTGGGCAATGCCCAGGTCGGCGTGCCCGCGCCCTGGCTCCCCGGGCCCCCACGGTGACCCCCACACGGAGAGGCCTTTGCTACGCAGGCTTGTCAGCCCTCCCCGCCATAGCTGGGGGTCCCTCGGTCACTCTCACTCCTGGCAGTGGTGTGCAGCCACAGACCGAGGCGCCCTGTCCCCTGACGGGGAAGATGTCCAAGGAGATCTCGCGCCCGAGCGTGTTTCCCGCTCCGGTCTTGGACAAACTTCACAGGCCTGGGCCTGGACCTCTCCGTCCGTTCAGTGCGGACCTGGGCATCAGCAGCACCTGGGGGCTCCCGTCGGGTTGCCAGGTTCCCTCTGCGGGCAGTTGTGGACTGGGGTTGGGCACAGGGTGCAGGGTTGGCCCCAGGCTCGGGGAGGAAACGCCCCCTTCCAGAGCCTACGCCTGCTGCCCCAGGGCCTCTGCATGCCTGGGTCTGGTGCCCCAGGGAACAGGGACCCTGGATGTGGGGTGGACGTTAGCCCGGCGGCTGAGACCGCTGCACCCCACAGCTCCAGCCCCA
This sequence comes from Lepus europaeus, assembly GCF_033115175.1. Taxonomy (NCBI): domain Eukaryota; kingdom Metazoa; phylum Chordata; class Mammalia; order Lagomorpha; family Leporidae; genus Lepus; species Lepus europaeus. The sequence continues at coordinate 9,139,288 of NC_084851.1, read as the reverse complement.
GCTCTGCCCCTCATCCCAGCTCCCTGCGAATGCACGCCGTGGAGGCACCGGTGATGGACCAGGAGCTGGGGGTCCCTGGCGCCCATGGGAGCCCCGGGTGGAGCTCCTGGCTCCTGGCTCCAGCCCGGCCCAGCCTTCGTCGTTGGGGGCATTTGGGGAGTGACCCAGCAGGTGGAGAGCTGCTCCAGCGCCCCGCATTCGCTGGGATAAGGGTACCAATGAGGAGAGGGGGGAGAGGCGGGTCCAGTCCCTGCCCATGCAAATCGTGCGCAAGTGAGATGCAAATGTATGCAAACGAAATTCAGCTGGTGGGCAAAGATAAGCGAGTGCCTGCGGTGTGCGCATCGGGGCGCCCCAGCATCTGCCTGGGCTTGCAGCGCCGCGTGTAAATGTGTACGCCGGGCCGGCCGCCAAGCCTGGCGGCCGACACCAGGCGGCCAGACGGGGAATGCAAACGGTGCGTTCCCCGCGCAGAGTGCAGGCCCCTGCGCTGGCCTGCGGCTGGGGGAGGGGCGGCGGTCAGGGGCGGCTTCCCGGAGGAGGCGCTGCTCGCGGGGAATGGGAATGGGGAGGGAGGGAAGGCAAGGCCGCTGGAGACGCCCGGCGAGGGGCTCACCGCGCTCCAAGGCTAGGGAAGGAGCCGGAAGGCCCCTGGGGCCTCTCTGGGCAGGGGACAGAGCCTGCCTCCCGCGGCACCGCGGCCCCACAGCGCCACCTGCTGGGGACGCTCCTGCCCCTGGCAGCAGGCTGCAGCCACACTGTTGCTAGGAGACCCGGAGCTTGGTCCAGCCTAGGCCTTGGGCTGGTGCTGGGCAAGCGCCTACCTTCTGTCATGCCTGAACTCTGTCATCAGCTCCTGGGGGAAGCACCCTGGGCCACCCCCTCCCCCCCATGGGGTGGCTTCCCTGCACCCCGGCACACAGCCTGGCACCCCGCAACCTGGCTCGGTGGATCCTTCCTGCGTCCCCCGTGGGCGCCATGGATCAGGAAGCAGGGGGCGTCCGAAGACAGGGGGGCCCAGCTGTGTCCGCGGCGCGCGGCTGACCCTCCCCTGCCCGCAGGCCCAGCCTGCAGTGCTGGAAGGCGGCGGCAGTTCTCTGCTGACCGTTTGGATGTGCCGAGAGGGCCTTGGACCCGCGCTGGCCCCGCTGAGCCGCCCGCCTGGGACCCTGGACGCCCGGATTGCCCGCATGGCCCAGTACCAGGAACTGCTGCAGGGCGAGCCAGGCGCCATGGAGCTGCCGAGCTGACGCCGTGGGCGGGCCGGCCCCAGGTCCGCGCCTTCGGGCAGGGCCTCTGCAGCGGCGCGCGCCCACACTCCGGCGCGCGGCCATGCGGGCTGTGCGAGCTCCTGGTGAGGGTGAGCGAGCAGGGCCTGGGCTACGCGTCGGAAGAGATGGCGCTGTTACGCTACTGCGCAGGCGCGTGCTAGGCGGCCACGCGCGTCCACGACCTTGGGGAGGTGTCCTTCCTGGACGTGCACAGCCGCTACCACACGGTGCGCGCGAGCTGTAGGCGCGCGAGTGCGCCTGCGTGTGACCCTACCTCACCGGGCCCCCAACAGCACGCCGCCACGGACTGCGTGTGCGCAGAGGACGGTCTCGCAGCCGGGGGACTCTCGCGATAACTGCCTTAAGCTAAAGCGTGGGAACTCCTCGGAAAAAAATTTAAAGGGCAGCCACTCCTCATTTTATACTCTGCATGTAAATAAAATGTAGAATAAAGATTTAAAAGTGAGGACATAGAATTAACAGGATTTGACAACAGATGACTTTATTACATGAAAGAGGAAGGAGTCCAAGGAAAAAATAGTATTTTGGTAATGTGGATCAAGGCTAGCTGGTAGTAATGCCTTATGCAAGCATAAAAGAAGAATGAATGCTATGGTTTTCATTTCAGATTTGCTGAGCTTGAGATGCCATTTGCAAAGCTACAAAGAATCTCTCAGTAGAGTAGAAAACATGGTCTAAAGTTATATTTAAGGCTTAAGCTGTAAGGAAACAGGAGCAACAGATCACAGCCAGATATGTCAAGGAGGATTGCATAATGGGATAAATCAGAGACCACACGGTATAGTGAATGTGTTACCAGTAGAAAAATACAATTCCAGGAGAAATACAAGAAATCAATAATAAGGTCAAGAGAGGAACAAATAGATAAGAATTTTCAAGGGATGATCATGTATACTAGTTTTAAATATGGTAAAGACAAAAAATGAGAGGTATCCATTTGGCCTAGTGCTTATTATATCAGTTAAGATTGTACCTTTGGGGCTGATGTTGTGGTGTTGTGGGTTAAACCACCAACTGCAGAGCTGGCATCCTGTGTGGGCACCAGTTCAAGTCCCGACTGCTTTACTTCCAACCCAGCTCATGCACCTGGGAAAACAGTGTACAGTGGCCCAAGCCGTTGGGTCCCTGCACCCATGTGGGAGACATAGAAGTCCCTGGCTTCTGGCTTTGGTCTGGTCCAGCCCTGGCCATTGTGGTCTATTGGTGAATAAACTATCAGGTGGAAGATCTGTCTCTCTCTCTCTGTCCCTCTCTCCACTCATCTCTCTGTAACTCTGCCTTTCAAATAAAATAAAAAAGTTTTAAAAGGTTTGGGCTTTTACTAGATTTTCTGCCTTTGTATGCTTTCATGATGCTGAATATCCTTCTCTGGTTCTGTGTTTCAGTACATCCTTAGGTACATCATTTGTCACAGTGGATGAATGGAAACAAGTTCTTTCCATTTGTTTGGAAGCCTTTATTTCACCTCCACTTATAAGTGAGAGCTTTTCTGAGAATGATATTTTGGGTTGAAAGGGTTTTCATTTTGTTTTCCTTTTTTTTATTTTTATTTTTGGACTTGGACCATTTCTCTGCATTCTCTCCTAGCTTGTAGGGTTTCTGATGAGATATCAGCTGATAATTTAATTGGAGATCTTTTGAAGCTAGGCTGGCATTTCTCTCAGGTACATTTTAGGAGCTTTGCTTTATGTTTTGCTTTTGAAAGTTTGACAATCATGTGTTGTGGTAGAGGACTTTTCTGACAATATGTATTAGTAGTTGTCTGTACTTCCTGTACTTGGGTGCTCAGATCATTCCCAGAAAAGCTCTCATTTGTAACTGAAGATGAACTTTCCAAACAAACCAATGGACTTAACCCTCCACTAAGTAAAACATTCGACAAAAAGTAAGAACAAAACAATAAAAAAAATTGATCCTCTACGGTAGGGATAAAGGCTGTAAATATAATCAAATCTGAAAATTGCAGACTGCATTCTTATGACTGCTATATCATGAAGTTAACATCTCTCCACTGGTCAGTTGTTACCTACAAATATATTTCCTACCACTTTTGCATACTATGACTGTCAGCATTTCATTGTAGTTAAGAAGGTGAGCTCTTGAATTGTGTCTTCTTGACAAAATGATTTTGAGACTTTGGAAAACAAACTTAAAATGTGTGCGTTCATGATCAGTTCCATCAAGGAAGTAAAGCTAAGCACATGTATCTCAGGGTCACTTTGAGAGTTAAAGGAGAGGTTGTTTGCAGGTCCCAGAGAGCAGTGGTTGACACAGGGTAAGTCTTCAACAAAGGAAACTTGTTATCAACATTGACTTCCTGGCAGGCACCATGGCTCAATGGGCTAATCCTCCACCTTGCAGCACCGGCACACCGGGTTCTAGTCCCAGTCATGGCATCGGATTCTGTCCCGGTTGCCCCTCTTCAAGGCCAGCTCTCTGCTGTTGCCTGGGAGTGCAGTGGAGGATGGCCCAAGTGCTTGGGCCCTGCACCCCATGGGAGACCAGGAGAAGCACTTGGCTCCTAGCTTCAGATCAGTGTGATTGGCCGTCCGTGGCAGCCATTGGAGGGTGAACCAACGGCAAAAGGAAGACCTTCTTCTCTGTCTCTCTCTCTCTCACTGTCCACTCTGCCTGTCCAAAAAAAAAAATTGACTTCCTACATCTTTCGAAGGGAGCCATCATGCTTCTGATATATTATGTATGTTACGGTTGTCTTATCAGTCCATTCTCATTCAATTCTACATCTTATCTTTACTGTGACCAACAAAATCCAAATATTTCTTTCAAGATTTCTGATTGTTTATGTAAGGCTACCATTGAACTCAGCTTAAATGGAAAAAGAATTTGATGTTTAGTAGAAAATGATGAGTCTACACTGTCTGATATCAGTGTATCCCCAAGCATAAATGCATTTTGCAACCTGAATTTCTTGTTAGTAATTAATAGCCACTATAGTTCATTTTAGAACTCATTTGAGTTTGCATTTGACTTGGGTTTTCATTCCATCCTGATGTCATAATCCACATACAATATTCAGCAAAGTACCTGATCAATATTTAAAGTGTCAGCTGTTAACAAGGTTTGTGTGAGACATCTGTGACCACATTGTGCAAATGACAACTGCACACTTTGTCTTTTTCTGTATGGATGTTTGGTTCCAAACTGGAATTCTGCTCCCCTTCTCCTGATTATTATGCCAAGATCTTCACTAAGAATAAACTATAACCACAGAAATCCAAGCTTTTTTTTTTTGAAATTACGATATATTAGAAGAAAACAGGGAAATGTGGAGGATAATATATGAACACCTTTGTATTTACCACTTAACTGCCAAATTTTAGCTTTCTTATGCTTCATTAGAAATAAAAGAAGCAGGCATTAGAGACATAGATATAAGTCTGTGTACATCCTTCCTAGATTTCATTAATTTCCTTGCTCCTTCTGTTGAGAAAACAGAAATTTTGTTTAATTTTCTGCCAATTTGCACATCTTTATTTTTTGTTTCATTTTAAAAACTGCATTAATTTAAATGTTGAATCAACACTTGTGTTTTCCATAAGTAGTTTCTTACTTGCAGTCAATCTACTATACTCCATAGCAATATACCAGAGTACATACATAACAAAGTGCATGCAATATATAATGCCCACAAAGCAACATCCAAAACAGCAGGAACAAATTTATTGTTTCTTCTTCATAATTTCACAGATATCTTAAACTGTAGATCTGAACAACCTTAACATTTAAATTTTCTTTGTGTTTTTTTATTGTCAATAAATTTACCTTTCATTTAAAGGAGGTATTTTATGAGTTTTAATTGTCATATCAAAATTGCCAGCACCATTACTCTTGTGCTTTAAGGGTTATTGTAAGGAAAAGAAGGATGACTTCCACACAAACATTAATAACACAACACTGGATCTGATCATTGAGATGGCCCCTCAGAGGCTAATGGCTGGGGAGAATCTACAGCATAAATACAATTGTTTGACAACAGATGATTCATTTCCCAGGTGGATGCAGTCATAACACGATAGCACCACACTATTCAGAAGAGAATATAGTCTAAAACTTGTGAATCATTTCTAGCATTGTCCATGTTACACTTTCAGATAGTAGTCTACCACACGAAACTCAAACAATGGAATGAAAAGCATGAATAATGAGTGAGAATTGTACTGACAGAAATAATGTTGAAATCACCCCAAATATGATAAAAGAAACAAATATAACCATCCAAACCAAACAAAATCAGAGGAGGAGAAGTTGGAGAAATACTAGGAATAAGACTGAATTAGCAAAGATGTGGAGAAATCAGAAACTTAGGTGCCACTAAAAATCAGGGACAATACTACTGCTGGTGTGGAGTACACTATGAGAATCCCATCAAAACATTAAAGCATCCAGCAACTACACTACGGGGAAAGACCAGATGAACAGAGTATAGGGTCTCACACTAATATTATGCACAAATGTAAAACATTGAGAATCTGTTCATGGATGAATGGGTATGCAATTATCAAAATGCATACAAATGGAAGATTGTGTAGCCTTGCTAAGAGAGCAAATTCTAACATATACTACATGGATGAACCTTACAGACATTATGCTAACTGAAAAAAGCCAGTCACTGAAGATAAATATGCATTTTAATTTACATTAGTCACTTAACATAGTTAAATTTATAGAGACAGAAAGTATAGAGAGCATTAAGAATGAGAGGAATAGGGAGGCACTGTTTAGTGAGTAAATAAAATTTCATTTGTACAAAATGAAAATATTTATGAACATGGATGGTGGTGATAGTGGATCCTTATGAATACATTTAACACCACTGCTTATGTACCTAAAATGGATACAACAGTCTAATATATATATATATATATATATATATATATATATATATATATATATGTGTGTGTGTGTGTGTGTGTGTGTGTGTGTGTGTGTGTGTGTTTTGCCAGAATAATAATTTAAAAAATCAGATGAAACTGCTGCCTGCAATGCTGGCATCCCATGTGAGTTCTGGTTCCCAGCTGCTCCACTTCTGATCTAACTCCCTGCATATGGTCTGGGAAAACAGAAAATGGAACAAGCTTATGAGCCCTGCTACCCACATGAGAGACCTAGATGAAGCTCCTGGCTCCTAGTTTCAGGCCAGCCCAGCCCTGTCCATGGCTGCCATCTGGGGAAAGAACTAGTAGATTGAAGATCTGTCTTTTTCTTTTCTCTCCCTCTCTTTGTAACTCTTTCAAATAAATAAATATTTTAAAAAGAGAAAAATATATATTTAAATACTTTACCTTGATCAACAACAGTGAAATCCAGTGTTTGGATTGCTGAGTTCGATTTGAGAACAGCCAAACTTGTGTTTTGCAGTGCTGTTGAGTACCCATATTATTTTATTTTTGTCTTGTATATTGCTTTGCTTTATACTACTATAAATTTTGTGAAAACAAGATGTGTATTTCACAAGAAAAACAAACTATTAAAATGTTGATTGAAAATATCTTAGGTCCAGAATATATGTTTTATATCAACATTGGTCATAAGATGTTCAAGAAAAACACAACAAAATTTTTATTTACATTAATGTCCAAAAGAACAATCCTTTTGCTGGATTTTGGAGTCTCTGCAACTCCCATACTAAAGAAAGAATAAGTCACTTAATTTTTTTTTACTATTATTGTTTAATATAACGATTTCTAAAAGGCATAAAAATTTAAAACAAAACATATTTCGAATCTCAGAAAACATTTGAGGAATAATCAGAAAAACATCATCAAGACCAAGGGAAAATATTGCCCAGAATTGCAATGACAACAAGTAGTCACAGCAGGAAGGTTTACTTTCATTTAATTATTATTTGTAATTCAGTATTTCAAATATACTTTTTAAATATTTCACCGATTCTGAAGTTTACACTTAAAGTATACAGTTAGTCGTCTTGCAAATTAGATGATGAAGACACTGATGTGTGATAAAATAAAATTAGAGACCTGTTAATTCAGCACAAATATTGTTATACCAGTCATAGAAGCTTAGTGTTATTATTTGGAGTGTTGTTTAGGTATCAGTTTATTCTCAGGTAGAATTTACTACACATTGGCACCAACTGGAAAACAGAATGAAAATGCCAGCGATTCATAGCCTTTAGGGCATGTGTAGAAATTTTCAGACCATGCAATTTGCTTAACGACATCCGGCACAAACTACAGGCATAGAGACAGACTGTGTAAGATGTCACATGCTGATTGCAACAGTGTCTATGTCACTGAATGTTTTAGAGTAACCCATAATGACAAATGATGAGTTAATAAAGCAGTCAATCTGACCAATCCATTGGTTTCATTTTAAAATAAAAGTGACTAGTAAAAGGAGTTACATGCCTTTATCAAATCCCAGGCATTAATGCAGGTAAATTGCAATCCACTCAAACAGGAAATACCAGTTCCCAGAAGGCACTGGAAACATTGTATAAAAGGTTGGGGACAGGAGCAGCCTTCAGGAAAATCCTCTGTGCTAACAATTGTTTGTCCAGTTTGTTTGCAACTGTCATTCAAACTGCACTCTGCCTTCCACCGGCGTGAGAGAGAAAAAATGAAAGCGGTGTAGTATTAAATACAACGATTCTGAAGCGGTGGGTTCCTTTCCTAAGGCTGTCTTTCCCTGTCCACACAAGAAAAGCCTCTTGGAGATGTAGAGCACAGGGCTGCCCATGTTTTCTGGGCAGAGCGGAGTGGGAGCCAGGCACTGTCTCCAGGGTCGGCATGTCTGCGGGGGAAGCTGAGCTCTGTGTTTCTTCAGATGCCCCGACAGGGCTGCAAGCAGCTGAGACTCTCCAAGAGCCCAATGCTCCAGAAACCCGACCCTGGGAAGCAAGCTGGGTCCCGAGCGCCATCTGGACAGCGTTGGCATACATCTCCCATGCCTCATGGGTGAGTCCCAAGATCTCCCGGCCACCCGTGCCCTGCGGTCTCATCTCTGTACAGCTGGGGTACGCTGAGGCTGAGGCTAAGAGCCAGGCAGGAACCCAGCGCTTCAGGACCCCAGCGCTTCAGGACCCCATCTCCAGCATAATTCTAGCTGGTCTGCGGATGTCACAAAGGGCAGGACTGCTGGCAGCACCGTAAAGCAGCACTGGAAGCTCCAGTGCTGAGGATGCAGGAAGACAGCTTGTTCCCACAGCATTTTCCTAAGCCAGCTCTTGGAGACGGGATGAGAGGGAGCGGAGTTGCAGCAAAGGGCTGTTCTGCTAAAGGTCATCCTGCCGTCCGGTTCTTAGGTGCGCGGAGGCGACAGGGATCCTGCATGGCTGGGCAGGTAGAATTAGACAGAGAGAGGTGTCAGAAAGAAAGGTCTTCCTTCCGTTGTTCACTACCCAGATGGCTGCAATGGCTGGAGCTACACCAATTCGAAGCCAGGAACCAGGTGCTTTCTTCCTGGTCTCCCATGCAGGTGCAGGGGCCCAAGCAATTGGTCCATCTTCTACTGCTTTTCCAAGCCACAGCAGACAGCTGGATGGAAGAGGAGCAACCAGGACTAGAACTGGTGCCCATATGGATGCTGACGTCACAGGCAGAGGATTAACCCAGTGAGCCACGGCATGTCCCCAGCAAAATGAATTTTAAGATGTGTTTTTACTCACCACCCAAAATGCTATTTGACAAACTGCTCTGAAAAGGATTTTATATTGTTTCTTCTTTGTTTGCAAGTGAGTCTGGCTTCATTTCCTAAAAACCAGGCACAATTAACTTTGTGTGGTTCAGTCTCTCACGAAGCTCTGTGCCCAAAGACCCATTTTTCAAAATCTCCCCAATTCTTTTTCTGCTTATGTTGAGAAAAGTTTAGGGGAGTCTCTACCTTGGTTTATTGTAGAGTGGATGCTGGAAACCGAGAGACTCAGACATCAAGGTTGCCCTCTTAAACCAGTTCAGAGCAGGCAATATAGTAACTTCTGAGGGGGTGGCGGGTGCCAGGATGTGGCTGGGGTTGTCCCCTTTCCTCTACAGGCAAAGGGGAAGGAGGTGGTGGGAGCAGAGAGAGAGAAGAGAAGGAGAGATCTGGGGGGAGGGACACAGCTGGGCTCACACGCAGGCTGCTTTCACACATACAGAGTCCTGCGTTCCCCTCTTTCCCCTTTGGCTCCCAGTTGTTTTCCAAAGAAGAATCCCAGCAGTGGTGGTGGGGAGAAAAGCCCCCAGATGGTGGTCCCATTTTGCTAATGGCAGGGGAGAAAGATTCCATTCACTTACTGTTTTTATTCTTAAATCCACATATGTTAGGATAAGGTATCCAGAGTTGTAGCAAAGTAGTTTCAGACAATTTCCCACTTCCTGGTAAATAATGTTACTTTTGAAAGCATGCTTTAGTCATCCTGTGGCATATGCATAAAAATATTTTTTTAATTTTTGAAATGAGATGTGAAATATTAATTTTATGGTATTATTTATACAGGATAATGCTAAATCTCAAACTAGAAAATTAGAAACCAGTCTCATGAGATATTTAGCAAAAAAGAGCAGGCTAAGAGTTTTAATTTCTCATTTTCCAGGTTTCTTTCCACTATTCTGAAAATATATGAATCTTAACAATCATGCAAGGAAATAAAATAACATTTGGTAATGGTATAATTTATTAAACTTCAATTTAAAAATATTTTAGAAAACTCTCCAGAGGACATAAAGCTACCTGAAATGCATATTCTATGCCCAGATGCCTGGAGCAAGGAGATGAAATGCCATTCTTTATTACCTGGCAGACAACTTGTGGAAGGCATTGCAGTTCAGAACCTCTTAGTTTTTCTTAGGTTCCATTTCTAACAAAAAGTGATACATACTCCTAGACCTATAGCTGCATGTGCGGTTTCTCATTTTTTTCCTTCTGATTGATATTGATCCCCTAACAGTCAGCCTTTCAATGTCGAGAGTACAGGAACTGTTCCTAATTTCAATTCAGAGGATTCATCCTACTCTTACTGAACTCAGAGCTAGCCTATTCCAGGTGGATTTAAAATGTTAGAGCACCACAGAAATTGAGAAAGCTAAAAGAAAAAAAAAGGAAAAGGACAAATCTGTTGTGAATCTTCTGCCTCGTATAAAATGTAAAAGAACCTTTACTAATCACATATGATCCAATCTACTGTTTTAAGGTTTTTCTAAATAGGTGCTTAAAGTACTGAAAGTGAATCTATATCACTTGAGGGTAGCATTTCCCAAATTGTTTTCTGCAGGTTTCCTTATCTCCCCAGGTTCTTCCTTTAGTTCTGGAAAATAAAAGGTTTCATGGCCAAATAATTTTGGGAAATATCCAAATTATAGCAGACTGTTAGAGATTCATAGAGAATGGGAGTATATTAAATACTTTGAAATGCCCTATAAGTTTCCCCAAAGTGTTGAATTCAGCATTTTTGTTTTTTACAAGATATTTTTTCAGAGCACTTATTACCATATTAAAGAGTCAGTGTTACAAAGAAAATAACTTCGGAATGTCATCTTCCTACAAAACAGAATAAAGCAGTAGTGAAATTGGCTTTCACTATGCACTTAATGCTTCTGGCTCCCCAGAAGCTGTTTCTCAAGCAGCTTGCATGCAACACAGTATGTGTTTTCCATAAAAAAAATGGTAGTTTATGGAAAAAGGATTTCCAATGGAATGGAATTGAAGGAACAAAAAAAAATACTCCTAAGAACTTAAAGAATAATAAAATGACATTTTAACCTTGTGCCACAAGATCAAATATTTGGATGAGTAAGCATCATTGTAAAAAATTCATATTAAGCCATACTCTGAAAATAAAGCATGGATTGATTTAAGCCAAAATAAAAGTAAAGAAAATGTAAAGATCAGCTGGAGCAGTAAGAGTAGGCAGCCTGCAGAAATGCATCCTTCATTTCTCCTGGAAATTGTGCACTGATTTCTCCTCCTATATTTGCTACTGGTGACACATGTATGGCCAGAGTTTCTAAAATCAAAAAGCAAAATTTTGTTGCAGGAGTTAAATTCCCATTTGAACTGGCTAGGACCCATCAAATTACTAGAGTATAACATAGAGAAAACACCAAATAACATTTGCCTTGGCAAAGACCCTTGGATAACATTCCAGAAGCACAGGAAGTAAAAGCAAAAACAGACAAATGACTTTATCTCAAGCTAAGAGGTCTCTGCTCAGCAAAGGAAGAACTCAACAAAATGAAGAGGTAACCAAAAAATGGGGATAAAATGTTTGCAAATTATACATCTGTGAATGATTAATATATAAAATATATAAGGAACTCAGTAACATCAATATCAACAAAACAAATAATCCAGTTAAATAATGTGCAAAGGACATGCACCTGCATTTTTCAAATGATGGAATAGCAATGGGCAACAGCATGGAAAAATGCTCAGGATCACTGGCCATCAGGAAAATGCAAATAAAACCTACAATGTGTTATCTCTTCACTTCAACCATGAGAGCTATCAAAAATCGAAATGAGGGAAATTTACATCTTTGTACTTGATTTATTTACAATTATTGTACATATATCTGTTGAGCAGTAGAATTTCTACATTTAATTTCTTTAACTCTTTAGTGCATTAATCCTATGACTATAAGGTGAATGAAAACATGTTGATGTAAAAATTCAAGACAAAGGAAAGAACAGGGAGGGAAGGAGGAAAGTATCACTATATTCCTAGAATTATATCTATAAACTATTTTAATCAACTTATATTGTTAAAAATTCAGAAGATGCTTGTACTTATCTACTAAAGTAACTGCAGATGCATCCATGTACCCTATTTCAGAGTTGGGAAAACTCTTCTGGTTCATATATTGAAATAAAGGACCTTGAGGTGGGTGTGTTTCAAATTCACTTTGCAAATACAATACTTCTGGTATCTGTCAGTCACTTATCTAGAGACTCCTGGCATTCTTCTATCTAACTCCTAGCTTTCTTCTATCTACCCTTCCATCCATCCATCCATTTATCTAGCAAAACTTCATTTGCTATTTTGTGAGGTGAACCTAGACTTTACTGTACATTTACTGGTTGCATGCACAAACCAGGCAAGAAGATCAATAAAAGGATTTTATGGAGCTCCCACTGCTATTACAGCGCCTTTCCAAATGGGGATGGTCAAGGTTGATGCACTCTGGATTGAGGATAGGGGTCCCGGTTCTTGGCCTACAGCCTATCCCTGCTTTCCTCAATGCCTAAGATATGATTTGTACTGTTAAATTCCTGAGTATTTTCTAATCCTGCCATTGCCCTTTAGTGACTATTCTGCAAATTCAAGAACCTTAGTGCTGAACTTCAAGCCTAGGTACCTCCACCACAGATCAAAGACACAATTGTGCATGAAATATGTCTCAAAGTCATATTATTGAAATGAACATGAATTTGCAAGGATTAAAAAACTAGCTTGGCACCACGAATTGTGGGTCATCATATTCTTTCTTGGAATTTTTCCTCTTTGTCTTCATATACCTCCACCAGATGCTTTTCCTACTGGCACTGAAGTTGTGGATTGCATGAGGGGATTGAGATGAGAAAAATGAGAAGACCATACTCACTGATAGCTGGTTAACCTTAAATAATTTTTCTCTCTCGAGTATGATTTATATGTAATGACTGGAATCAGGAACAGGGTTTCTAGTGATTAATTTGTACTGAATACAGTGGAAAGATCTGTGGTACGGATAAAGGAAGTGATGTCCATAGAATGTCACTGATTAATTAAGAGTCCCATAAGGATTTATATGTCAAGTTAGTGTTTTTTGTTCTCAAGGTTTATTTGAAAGAGCAAGAGCAAGAGAGAGAGAGCAGGAGTAAGTGAGAGCTAAAACACAGTGAGATATAGAGAAAGAGAGAGAGATATTTTCCTTTATTCATTCAATTTCTGACTGGCCACAACAGCGGATCTGTATGCAAGACAACACCAGGACCCAAGAACTCCATCTGGTTCTTTGACTTGGATGGCAGGTAGCAAGTTTTTGGGCAATTTTTCACTGTCTTGCCAGACACATATTCAGGAATCTGAACCAGAGGCAGAGTATCCAAGCCTCAAACTAACTCTCTGGTACAGGATGCCAGCATCAAAAGCAGTGACAAACTAATTGGCTACAATGCCAGACAGTAAGGTTGATCTTTTCTGATTTAACACTTGTAAAAATATTGACTCAAGTACTTCTTGTTTCTGATGATGCTTTGCTTTTTATTAATTTAGCTCATAATTATATTCTTCAAAAAGACATTCAGACAAGATTAATGACACCTCTCCCCACAATACCTTCATCCTGAGTCATCAATAATTGTCATTCATATATTTATAGGCTGGGCTACTTTCTCATGCATTTAAATCCATATCAACATATAAATATGCAACAGCCTACAGAGGCAAACCACATTTTATGTGGATTTGAATTAGGAATACTACAATATAAAATATCACATAAAACCATGAAAATTCTCACTATATCATTACAAGAAATCACACCATTTTCAAAAGTAGCAAAACTGAGATATGAACATAAGACCCATATCATGTAATTCATCAATTAACTGTGCACATAGAATTCTGTTTTTCAGTTATATGTAACCATCATCTTTATCAATTTTGGAACATTTTTATAACCTCAAAAGAGGTGGGAATGCCTAGTTGATAACATACTTCTTGGAATAAACACATCCAAGAATATTTGGTTTTGAGTCCCATCTATACACCTGATTGTAATCCAGTTTCCTGTTAAGGCCCATCATGGAACCATATAACCCAGAAGGCAAAGGCTCAAGCATTTGGAAAAATTTGAACCAAGACAGAGATTTATATTGAGTTCCCAAGTCCTAATTTTTAAAATTCTTGAAAATAAATTAAGTAATTTGAAAGAGGGGGGCAATTTATTTCATCTGGTGATTCACTTTGCATATGCTCATAATAAATAGGGCTATCATGGTGAGGATCTCTTTTGGTCAAGTTTACTAGGGGTTCTATGAGCTTCCTGTACTAGGATGTCTCTGTCCTTCTCTAAACCTGGGAAGTTCTCTGCAAGTATCTCACTAAAAAGGCTGTCTAATCCTTTCTCTCTCTCCATGCCTTCAGGAACTCCAAGAACCCGAATGTTGGGATTTTTTTATAATTTCCTGCAGATTCCCAACAATATTTTTTAGATTTCTAATTTCCTCTTCTGTTCTTTGGTTTTGCTGTATACTTTCCTGTTCTCTGTCTTCTAAGTCCAATATTCTCTCTTCTGTTTCACTAACTCTGTTTTTAAGTCTCTATAATGTGCTTTTCATTTGATCTATTGAGTTCTATATTTCATTTTGATTTCTCTTCACTATCACACTTTCCTGTTCTACTAGTTTCTGCATTTCATTTTGATTCCTCCTTAAGATTTAATTTTCTTGAAGGAGATTTTCTATCTTGTCCTATAAGGAATTCCGTAGCTCAAGCATTTGTTTTTGAAAACTTCTAAATGTTCTTATCATAAATTTTTGAAACCCGTATCTTTCATTTCTTCCATCTCATCATCTTCATAATCTTGGCTTGGGTATCTTGTTCATTTAGGGGTGTCATAATGTCTTCCTTGTTCTTTTTTCCTTGGTTTTTGCATTTGTTTCTTGGCATTGTGGAGGTATCTTTGGATTCTTCTTCCCTCACTGTGGTGTTTTTTCTTGTTATACTATAAGTATAGATTAAGTGGACTGTCTGCTTTTGATGGAGCCTTAGAGGCTTGAGATGGATGTGGCCTGAGAGCTCTGTTTGGTTCCTCAGGGTTGAGGGTGTGCCAAAGGTGACACTCCCAGGTTAGGCATGGTAAATCTCTCTTTCTTTCCTTTTGATTCAAAAGGGAAGTAATTCCACACAGCTGAGAGGAATTGGAGGTAGTTAGCAGGCGAATGATATACCCACAGGAGCCAGAGATCAGAAGCTCTTTCCCAAGGACCACATAGGGAATCTCTGCTGCCCTTGTGTGGGCTCAAATTCTCCTGCAGTCTCCCACTGGGTTGCCAAGGTTACCAAATTGTAGCATCTCTGGAGAGTACTCATGTGAATTTTGTGAGTTCTCTCCCCCACTGTCTCTTTTTTCACATTTTCAGTTCATTAACACCACACATTCACTAGGTCCTAATCTCCTGTTATTTCATCCCCCCAGAGTCAGGTTTTTCTGCTAGGCTCAGGGCCGGTGCAGACCGGAGGTCACCCTGCTTATGACGTATGTCCAAAATGGTGCCTGCTCTTTGTCTTGCTCGCCTTTGAGATGTGAGCGGAGAGAAACTTGTGTCCATATCGGTCACTTTTTTTTTCTCTCTCTCTCTTCTAGCTAGCCTGGTGAACTTTTTCCCACAGGGTTTCAAGCCTCGTTCCCTCTAGTTTCCTCTTTCTGCTTGCCCACCGGTGTCTCGGGCTATTGAGGTTCGGCTCACCACGCATTCTGGTGCTTGTGTGTTGATTCTACCACTGGTGTCCTGAATTGTGGGCTCCCACACTCTCCACGCAGGTCCACTATGAATCACTAGTTCTGGAAGAGTTTCCTCTGCTGTTTCTTCTCCCACTCTTCCTTGAACATGCAGTATCTCCACTTTTAATAAACCGTCTCTTCCGAGACTATCAGTGTGCTCCCTTCCTACTCTGCCATCTTGCCACTCTTCTAGAAATGTTATATGAACTACCACATTAACGGACTGATCCACAAGGCTCCAGTGGGTGAATGTGGGTGAGTGGCTTCTGCCAGCATGAATTCTTAGAGAAATGTTCTTTTCTGCTGGTTCATTCTTCCAATGGCCACACAGCCTGTGCTAGATTAGGTCAAAGCTGGGATTCCATGAACACTCCTCCCATTCCTGCAGGAAATGCCAGGCCTCATCAGAACCAATGGCCTTATGCCTCCTAAACTCGTCCTTCACATACTGGTCACCCAAGGTTTTGAGGTCTGGGTGCAGAACCCAGTGCATCTGCAAGATGTGTCTGTACAAGGCTCGGACCTTGCTACCATGTGACCCGGCCATTGAGCCTGGCATGAACCGCACATGGCACCTGTGCACTCACATCTGTATTTTTATGAAAAGAAGGAAATATTAGTTCCATGTTAAATCCAAGCACAGTTTTTAAACAGTTAGCAAGCAATTAAAATGTCTAGAAACAAATGCTATCATATGGAA
Organism: Lepus europaeus; assembly: GCF_033115175.1. Taxonomy (NCBI): domain Eukaryota; kingdom Metazoa; phylum Chordata; class Mammalia; order Lagomorpha; family Leporidae; genus Lepus; species Lepus europaeus. The sequence continues at coordinate 9,122,850 of NC_084851.1, read as the reverse complement.
TGCAAAATTTTCCAGTTATCATTGATTTAAATTATTTTTGAGCCTTATTTTCCTACAATATGAAATGGAAATAGTAATTAGGACTACCTCACCAACATTCACAAAACTGTCATAAATTAAAAACAAAAAACATATGGCAACATCCATTTTCAACTGTAGGAAAGTTTTCAGGGCCAGCACTGTGGCACAGTGGGTTAAAGCACTAGCCCACAGTACTGGCAGCCCATATGGGGGCAAATTTGAGTCCTGGCTGCTCCTCTTCTGAACCAGTTCTCTGTTACGTCCTGACAAAGCAATAGAAGATGACCCAAGACTTTGGGACCCTGTACCCACTTGGGAGACCCAGAAGCAGCTCCTGGCTCCTGGCTTCAGATAAGCTCAGCTCTGACCATTGTGGTCAGCTGGGGAATGGAAGACCTCTCTCTCTCTCTCCCTCTCTCTCTCTCTCTCTCTCTCTCTCTCTGCCTTTCCTTCTCTCTGTGTGTAACTCTGACTTTCAAATAAATCAATAAATCCTTTTTAAAAGTTTTCATTTATTTTTCAAAGATTTATTGACATTAACAAGCAATCACTTTCTATGTACATGGGAGTATATGTAGTCACTACACACACATACATACATGTATTTGTATATCTACATACATATATAGTCTCCTTTAATATGCAAAGTAAACATATGAGGGCCACACTAATATCAGCATTTTACAAGTGTGGGAATTGAGGGTTAACAGAATAAGAGTCTTTCCTGATAAACACAACTCAAACATCAGGCTGACTGAGCTTTTATGGTGGGATGCCAATTTCTGTAGAACCCATAAGATATTGAATGTGAACAACCACTGTGAAAGATAATTGTCATCCAAACACTTTTCTGAAGTATATCTATGGAAACCAGTTATTTTAGCAAATGCAAAATCTAAGTCCTTTCTGGAAGTGGACAGAGTGAATGTCTTGATTATTCTCCAAAGGAGAATAACAGAGTGTATGATTACCATGTTGAGTGTATGTCATTGCATTATTTCAGAAATGTATTGACTCCTGGAAGTTAAAAGTTGTGGTGGACTCAGAATGGCCTGTGGCTCCATTTCTGCTTTTCCACATTTCTCTTGGCTTTGCTTTTCTGTTATCAGGTCAAGATACAAGGGTTTCTCATACAAGTGTCAAGAAGTCCCAAAGCAGTAGTAGGACTTCCAACAATACCCCAAAATATCAAGAAAACAAGCTAAGAGGCACCCTGAACAGGTAAGGAAGTTTCTTTCTTAGAAGACTTGCAAGTTTTCCCTCACCACTTATTGCCCTTAATATACCATGCATTTCCTATTTCAGTGTCTATCTTTAAAGGACTGCCCTGTGCTTATGGCACAATCTGGAGATCCTGAATCAATCACTCTGCTGAAGAAGAAAGGCCCCCTATAGAACTGTCAGGTCCACTTGTGTACTGGACACAGTGCATGGAATCTTCCAATGATAAACTCAGCCAGATTTCAAGGCTCAAATTCAGCTTCCCTCCTAGTTGAGTAAGTCATTCAAACCTCTCTGAGCGTTGTTTCCACATGTAAGGAGGAATGATACTTAGCTGGCAAGGTCATGGTGAGAATTACATGAGGGAGAATCCATAAAATCCCTTAACAACTATACAGAACACAGAATGGTACCTAAATGCAGAAAACAATAACCAATGAAATCCACTTAATTGCGAGCAGGATTGCCACAGTGATCCCAAACTTCTTAAACACACACTATTTTGTTGTTGGTGGTGGTGCTTTTGTTTCATCTCATCTTAGAGTTACCCAGTTACACAAGATCCAAGCCATGTATTCTTGAATTTTTCCTTTTACTTCAGGTTCTACCACACTCCTGGTGAACATGACAGAGTCAACACCACAGTATATTTCTCATGGTGCTGCATGCTTTGATGCCCACCTCCTTTTATTATTTTTTTCAATAGATTTGAAGAGTAAGCCTCCTTGCCTCAATGGCTGCATGATTAGTCCTTCATTAAAATCCTCAAGCTAGTTAATAAGCATCTCAATGTTCACACTTCTGATTCACTGACAAAACTAGTCCAAAATGCTGTCAAGAGGTAGGAATGAACTAATTCATATTTCCTCTGTCTTTGCACCATTGCTTTTATTTTTGATGTACATTTGTTTCTTCTTTGATTGCTGTGTTTCTGATGTAAAAGTGGTGTTTGAATTTGAAGTTCCAAAATATTTTAATGTCAATTTATCTCAACATTTAATGTCTCCACAGTCATAACTATCCATTTTCTAGCTCAATGTTCACAAATATCAAAAGATTATTTTAAGTCACACATTAAAGAATATTTTAAGTATGTGTTTTAGTATTCATTAGAAAAATAAAATAAAAAATGAACTCCAGTTTATGAAGATTACTAATTTTATTTAAGAAAATGAGTGAAAATGTAAAGGATGTATCAATTTGCACTTAAATTGAGGTAAATGAAGAGTTAAAATATTGGCTTTTATAAGTAATGACAAGTTTTTAGAAATACATTTCATCTATGAAAATAAATCACAATAGTGATAAACACACTCACATACAGACTTTCAGAATACAATAATTATCAGAGTGGTAATAACATCTGTTTGCACTTTCTAGCTATCTAATCCTTCAAGTTCATGCTCAGTAATGTATATTTTATTTTCAACCTCACAAAAACTCTGATTTAAAATTTAAAAATACACATGAAATTTCCATGAGCAATGAAGATGTCCCCAGAGATCCATCCCCCTAGGTCATTAAGTAGGTCAAAGATGGATTAGAAATGTCATGACAAGTGATTCAGCCAGGTGATGACATGTTTTAGATTGCAATCTTAATATTCTGATCCCCAAACAAGCATTTGTTACTTTCAGAGGACCACACCGCCTCTCCATAGCTATTTTATGGGTGGAAAAAAGTCAGGTGTTCATGCTAACGAGTAAGTAGGAGACATGAATCAAGCATCACTCTGTTTCTATCATCCATTTGGCTACAAAGATGAGAAAATATAAAATCCACTTCCCATGTGGAAGTTATTTTATTGTCTAATGTGCAAAGTAATTGATTTGCACAGAAGTCTTATATGTGTTCTTGATGTCCTACCTAAAACATTACTGTTTAAAGGAGCATAATCTTGTGGCACATGAAAATTAAATGGATCTGTGTAAAATGTGTTAGCATACTCTTAGCAATCAGTTTCAATTATATATAACTTTTCAATGTGTTGGATTCATTTACAAATGAAATGACAGTTGAGTGGTTTCTTCTTAATTATGTAACTGAAGTAATTTTACTCTGGGATATTTGTGCTACATCTTAAATGAACTCTCTAGCAGTTATTTAGTTTCATCCTTAAGGCAATCTAAAGAAGCACAGAGGTAATGATTTGGAATACTGGTAGCTCAGAAAGTAATTAAAGAAGCATCATTATTCAAAGACAGTAGATAAAATAATTCAGCAACTAGGAAAAAGTAGTCATTGACTCCTTAGAATGATTGTGAGTGATTTTAACAAATACATCCTCCAAAGCAAAAGTCTGATAGGTAATGTGCAAAAGAAGATCTTATGCACCAACATTTTCTTGTAAAGAACTATTTTTTAAAATATTTTATTTATTTATTTGTGGGGTAATGTTACAGACACTGAGAGGAAGAGACAGAGAGAAAAGACATCCTTCTGTTGGTTCACTTCCCAAATAGCTGCAATGGCTAGAGCCGTGCAATCTGAAGCCAGGAGCCAGGAGTTCCCTCCAGGTCTCCCATGTGGGTGCAGAGGCCCAAGGACTTGGGCCATCCTCCACCACCTTCCCAAGCCATAGCAGTGACCAGAATCAGAGGAAGAGCAGCCAGTACTAGAACTGGTGCCCGTAAGTGATGCTGGAGATGCAGGTGGAGGATGAACCTACCATGCCACAGCACCGGCCCTGTAAGGAACTATTAATTTTAGCTCCAAGCATCATTATACTAAAACTGAGCTACTTTCTCTTCATTGAGTTTATACATTTCTTGCATTGAGGTTTTCTAGGTTTTTGTTTTGTTTTTTTTTCATTGCCTGGCTATTCATTAAATTTTCCCCTTGTGTTTCTTGGATATCATCTTATGGCACTGAAGCTTTTAAAGTCAGCCTCATAGCAATCCATTTTACTTCTACACACATGTTTAGTCTTTATGAGCTGGTCCATCACCATCTCATCCTATTACATGTCATTCTTTTATTGCCTGCTTATCCATCCGCATTTCAATGTAGAACCTCAGTTTGCTTAAAATTATGCAATGTCAAAATATTAAACATAGCTGTCCACTTCCAATCCAGTTTTAAAAGACAATGTGAAATTGTGCTTAACTTTTTTTGAAGATTTTATTTGTTTGAGAGGTAGAGTTATAGTGAGAGGGAGAGACAGAGAGATAGGTCTTCCTTTCATTGGTTCACTCCCCAAATGGCCACAGGGCAGAGCTGGGCCTATCCAAAGCCAGAAGCCATGTGCTTCTTCCTGGTCTCCCATGTGGGTGCAGGGGCCCAAACACCTGTGCCATCTTCCACTGCTTTCCCAGGCCATAGCAGAGAGACTAGAACCGGTGCCCATATGTGATGCCAGTGCCACATGTGGATTAACCTGAGACTGTGCTTAACTTTATAGTCAGATGAATATTAGAAAATATTTGCATTATCTTGCTTGTGAATTTTGAGCACAAATTCAAGGCGTGTTTTCAAAAATTGTGAGTTCTGATTGTTATATCTCCTCATATAATAAATTTGTAATTGAGCTTTCATTGATTTCTGTAGTTTTCAACCCTTTCCTTCACTGTAAGACAGCACTAATTTAATTTTTGCTCTGCTTATTTATACTATTTTATTTCTTTATCATTACATTTATGATGTACCTTTTAACTTTGTGATCAAATAAAATAACCATAGTGCTTTAGCATATTATAACACTAAATAAGCTAAATAAGATCTCTTCTTAACTGTCAGGAGTAGGCTGATGAGAGTGCCCTGAAATGGAGGAGCCACAGACTGGTGAGTGGGGATGGTGGATGCTCCGAGTGTCCCTGAGGTACAAATGAGATGTGTGATGGGGCGCGGGTCAGAAAAGGGGGAATGGGCCACGGGAGACTAACAGTGTCACACACATCTGACAGTCAAGTCAGGATTCGCTCCCGTTTTCGTCTTTCGTGGGAGAAAGCCAAGGTCACTGGCTTTGGAGACAAGAGGCCTGGGACGGAGTGGGAGAGAGAATATGCGCACCCAGCATCACGTTGAAGTGGTGCACGAGAGGCGGGCGGGACTTGGGTGGAGGGCGGCCTAGTGGGCACCAAGCTCCCCTGGCTGGGCACCAAGGCCCTCCAGGAGCCGCCGCCAGGGTTCTCAATCACGGGGCTGACCAGGGAGCCTCCTAGAGGAGCTTGCCTCTGCGGCCAGTTATGGGCGGCCATCCGCGGAGCCGGTCAGATCCCGCCTCCCTCGGACCCATGGGGGCACGCCTCAATCTGGGCTCCGGTGACCAAGAGCATCCTTTTCTCCAGGGATTGATTTTAGCTCATTTGTCAACAATTTGTTGCATATCTATAGGTCAATTTCTAGGCCTCTCATCTGCTCCATTGTTCCACAAGTCTACCATTTTGCCAGTACCACACCATTTCAATAATAATTACCTTGTAACATGTCTTGAAATCAGATGTTGTGATGCCCCCAGCTTTGTTTTGCTATTAAAGATTGCTGTTGCTATTTTGGGTTTCTTTTGTTTCCATATGAAGTTTAGAGTCATTTGTTCCAAATCTAATAACATCTTTGGTATTCTGATTGAGATAACATTGAATCTGTAAATTGATTTTAATAGTATATATATATATATATATATATATATATATATATATATATATGTCTATTTTGGTGATATTCCTTCTTAAAATTAATGAACATGGGGTATTTTCTGTGACTTCTATTTCTGTCCTTAATGTTTTGTAATGTTCAGATATGGAGATATTTCACAGCTTTAAATTTGTCTCAATGTATTTAAAGGTTTTGTAGGTAATATCAATGGTAATTATTTTACAAGTTCTTTCTCAGCATGCCATTTTTTCTGTATACAAATGTTATTGATTTGTGTGGATTCATTTTATATCCAGCGACTTTGCCCAACTCTCTTGTGTGTTCCAATAATCTATTGTTGTATTTTGGTTCCACTATGGATAAGATCATATCTTCTGAGACAATTTGATTTCCTATTTTTCAATTTCTATACCACTGGCTACTTTTCCTGTCTCATGGCTCTGACAGAATCTTCCAAAACTGTTAAATAGCAATGATGAGAGTAGGCATCCTTGTCTGGTTCTAGGAATTTTTAAGTATTTATTTATTTGAAATCTAGAGTTACGGGGGGGGGAGAGGGAGAGAAAAGGGGAGAGGGAGAGAGAGAGGGAGAGAGAGGGAGGGAGAGAGAGAGAGAGAGAGAGAGAGAGAGAGAGAGAGAGAGATGCCTTCCATCTGCTGGTTCACTCCCCAGATGGTCACAATGGATGGAGTTTGGCCAATCTGAACCAGGAGACTGGAGCTTCTTATGGGTCTCCCATGTTGGTGAGGGGGGCAAAGGACTTGGGACATCTGTTGTTTTCCCAGACCATAGCAGAGAGATTAATTGGAACTGGAGCAGCAGATACTTAAACCAGTGCCTATATGAGATGCCCGCACTGCAGCTGGTGGCTTTACCTGCTATGCCACAGTGCTGGAACCTACTTCTGGATCTTAGAGGAAATGCTTTTGATTTGCATAGGTTGAGAAGCCTTGAGATTACTTTTACTTTAAAAGTTTTTAGAATTCATTAGTGAAGCCATTTGATCCTGGGTTGTTGATTTTTTTTTTTTTGGCAGTGTCTTTGTTGATGATTGTTTATTTAGGTTATCCATGTTTTCATGACTCAATTTGGTAAAGTATAAGTGTCCAGAAATCCATCCATTACTTCAAGATGCTCCAATTTATTGTTATACATCTGTTTGTAGTAATTCCTAGTGACTATATTTCTGTGGTATCCATTGTAATACCTCATTTATCATCTGTGATTTTATTAAATTTGGTCTCAATTTTATGGTTGAGTGGAACAAAAGGATACACATTTTGATTTTTTTTCAGAAAATGTTATTCATTACACAAATCTTTTGTATCTTTGTTTCAATTTTGTTTTTTCTAATGTTTATTATTTTCTCCTCATTTTCAGTTTGGTTTGTTCTTGTTTTTCGGGACTATTCAGATGATCATGGATCATTTGTTTGATGGCTTTCAAATTTATTTAAGTAGGTAATAAAGTTCTCCCTTAACACAGCTTTTACCCTATCTCAAATTTTGATATATTATAATCTTCATTTATTTTTAGAAATTGATTTCTCTTTTGATTACTTCTAAGATCCACTGTTCATTCAGTGGTATAATGTTTAGTTCTCTATATATTTGCATTTTTTCTAAAGTCTCAGAAGTTTTTAATATACAGTTTTATTCCATTGGGTTCAGAAAGTATACATGGTACAATTTCATTTCTTTAAATTTCTTATGGCCTACCATATCATCTATCCTATATAAAGTTCCATGCATCAATGAAAAGAACATGTATTCTGAAGTTGTGGGGTGAAATGTTCTGTAGATATCAGTTATGTCCATTTGGTCAAAAGTGTAGATTATCTCTGTTGTTTATTTGTTACATTTAATCTACTTGATTTGCCCATTGATGAATCTGGGTGTGGAAGTCCCCCATTATTACTGGTTGAATCTGTCTCCCTTTAGATCCATCCCCATTTGTTTTAAATGGCCAGATTCCCTATCATTGGGCACACACATTTACTATAATCACATGTTCCTTTGTTGAGTAGATACATTAATCATTATGTAGTGCCTTTCTTTATTTCTTTTAACAGTTTCTGTGTTAAAGTATTTAATGTCTGATATCAGTATAACTATGTTCATTTTTTTATTTCTGTTAACATGGAATATCATTTACCATACTTTCACATTTAGTCTGCATTGTAGTTTATGAGGTGTGTTTCTTGTAGGTAGAAAATAGATGGGTCCTTTTTTTAAACCATTCAGCCAGTCTATATCATTCAATTGGAGGATTGATGCCTTCTACATTCAAGTTTATTAATAATAAGCAATGACTTGGCCCTATTTTTTCCATGAATATTCCAATTATTTATTTTGCTTTTCCTTAGTAACTTTACTAGGAAATTTTCTGCTTTCACATCCTTTCATGATGTATCTTTGTTTCTGTGTGTAGCACATTCTGAAATATTATTTGTAAGGCTGGATTTGTGGTGACAAATTCTTTCAATTTCTATTGGTTTTGGAGGTTCTTTATTTCACCATCAATTATACACCAGAACTTTTGTTGGGTATAGTATTATGGTTAGACTTTTGGCTATTTAACCAGAGGGGGAGCTTAGTGGCCTTCACTGTCTTTCAGCATGGTCTGGAACCCAAAGCAGAACAGGGTGCCTGATAACCACAGTGGAAAAAAGGGGCAAGTTTTCTTCTGCTGATCCTCTCACAACAGTGCCCAGAAACTGGCTGAGAGAGGTTGGGCACCATTTTAACAATAAGAGAGTGAGTGTACACCCAGCAACTGGTGCAGATAAAATACAATCTTGCCAGCAGAGGTACCCACAGCAGCGCTGGTCAACACAGCAGGCAATGGGCAGGGTGAAAGAGTCATTCCAACATCACTACTGGCTGCAGATATTCTTGTATGTTCCTGCATGGCACTCTGTGGGGAGAAGGCATGATTGTGAAGTGGGAATGGCTGTGGCTGGTGGCCATTGTGCAAGCATGTGATTCAGGAATTTCACCAAAGTAAAATTTCACATTCCCCACTAACTTTGTGTAGGGCTGGGAGAATTCAGGTGTCTGGGTACCCTGATAGGATGTGCCCCAGTCTCTCAACATATCATAGGTTCTGAAGTTCAAACTGCCTAGGCAAAGCACCCACAGGCAGCTGGCTCTGAGAGCATCTCAGTTTCTCTGTGGAAGTGACAGACTAATGGAGCGCTTGTATCCTCTGCACATCATGAATGTGGGAGCCCTGTGTGCTGAGATGGTGGGAAATCTGTGACTGCATAAGAGGTCACAGAATGTACCTGGGTTTCTTGGCAATTAATGTGTGCAGCTTGATATGCCCAGAAGTGTTCTTGATTGCCTGGGATGGTCATTGAAGTGAGATTTGTGCTTACAGTGGGACTGAACAATTCCTTTGTGCAGTTCATGCAAAGTGCAAATGAGTATTTCACTGACTGAGGGCTAACATCTGGGCATTTGATCACCTTGTAAGAGAGGAGGTGAAGGTATGATTATATCAACAGAGATGACCATACCTCCATTTTCTGTTAACAAGAGGAGATATGTATTGTCCAGGATACTCCTACCACCCTGGAGCACTGACCAGAATTCTGGCCATACTCAGCACACAGTACTGGATATATCACTGAAACACCCAACACTCCACTAACACACAGAGGCAGAGTTTAAAAAGAGATCTGAGGAAAACACCAACATAGAACTCCAAAAATGCCCAGAAATAAATGCAGAACTTCAAGAAACAAGAATAAGGAAGATAAGAGGACTCCCTCCATGCCAAATAACACAACAATTGATTATTAGAATGTAAAGATGAAGAGATGGATGAAAAGACTGAAATGGAATCCAAAAGATTAATCATAGGATTACTCAGAAGCAATAAGGAGCAAATTCACAAATTCAAGTAATCCATGCATAACATGATTGAAAAAAATCTACCATTAAACTGAGATTTTGAAGAGAAATCTAAATGAAATATTAGAAATGAAGAATTCAATGTGTCAAATAAAAACATGGTGGAAACAACAGACTTAGTGAGGGAAAAGAAAGAATAGCCAATCTAGAAGACAAAACTTTAGACATTTTTCAGTAAGACCAAAAAAAAAAAAGAAGAAATTAGAAAAATTAAAAATAGTGTTGGAAATTTAAATGATGTTGTCAAATGCCCCAAAATATAGGTCTTAGGAGTTCCTGAAGTTATGGAAAGAGAAAGGATTAGAAGTTCTATTTAGTAATATAATTACAGAAAACATGCCTAGTTTGAGAAAGAAAAGGACATCCCAGTACAGCAAGCACATAGAACTCTTCATAGACATGACCAGAAAAGATCCTCACCACAACACATTTTATTTAAATTATCAAGAGTAAAAGATAAAGAAAAAAATCCTAAAATGTGCAGAAGAGAAATGACAGATTTCTGTCAGTGGATCTCTAATTAGACTCACAGCTGATTTTTCATCCAAAACTCTATGGGCTAGGCAAGAATGAAGATACTTATTCCATGTACTAAGAGAAAAAAAAAACAACTGTGGACCCAGAATACTGTAGGCTGCAAAGCTCTCATTCATGAACAAAGATGAAATAAAGACCTTCTATAACAAATAGAAATTGAATTTGTCACTACTCTTCCAGTCTTGCAGATGCTTGTGAAAGCAGAAAATCTATTTGCTGCCTACAAGAAACATACCTCACCAACAAAGATGTACATGGAGCAAAAGTGAAAGATTGTAAGAAGATATTACATCGTAGTAGAAACCAAAAAACAACAGGTGTAACCATCCTAATATCAGAAAAAAATAGACTTTAATACAAAAACTGTAAAAAGAGATAAAAAGGGCACTGTATAATGATTAAGGGATGAATCCAACAGGACAAAGTGACTATAGTAAATGTATATGCACCCAACACCAGGGTGCCTGGATACTTAAAATAAATATTAATGGATCTAAAGGGAGACATAGACTTCAATACAATTGTAATGCTGGACTTGAAAAAACATTTTCATCAATGGTCAGGTAAACTAGACATGAAATCAGAAAACAAGCAACAGAACGAATCAACACTATCAGTTAAATGGACATGATATCTACAGAACTTGTCATTGCACATTTCATTCCAATTTCATTCCTTATGATGATTGACTACTAAAAGTAGTAGGCTTGAGAAACTTTCCAAAAGTGGAGCCATGAAATGGAAACAAAGGACAGTTCCTGTAGAAAATATATGCTCTACCTAAGCTAAACAGGTAGGAAGATGTACATCTTAGGATATCTCTGTGAACAGAGTAATCAGGAAGTACCTTAAAAACGAGGAAAAGGATTTTTTTTTTTACTTTTTGACAGGCAGAGTGGACAGTGAGAGAGAGAGAGACAGAGAGAAAGGTCTTCCTTTTGCCGTTGGTTCACCCTCCAATGGCCGCCGCAGCCAGCGTGCTGTGGCCAGCGCAACACGCTGATCTGAAGACAGGAGCCAGGTGCTTCTCCTGGTCTCCCATGGGGTGCAGGGCCCAAGGACTTGGGCCATCCTCCACTGCCTTCCCGGGCCATAGCAGAGAGCTGGCCTGGAAGAGGGTCAACTGGGACAGAATCCAGTGCCCCAACCAGGACTAGAATCTGGTGTGCTGGCACCGCTAGGCGGAGGATTAGCCTGTTGAGCCACGGTGCTGGCCAGAGGAAAAGGATTTTTATTTGTTGTGGAAGAAGGGCAAATAGTGAGAAAGGAGGGAGGGGATATGGGTGAAGGAATGAGAAAAGGGGAACTGTGTGTGTATGTGTGTGTGTGTGTGTACACCAGTCTTCCTGCAGATTCAGGTCACTGAGAGTAAAGGGAAAGTTCAGATGATGCAGGTGCTTTTCTGTGCAGTTTAGGTCCTGTGCTACATACAGATTCACTCTGGATTCCTAAGTCACGGACACAATGATTGTTTAGTATGGACAAAGAAATTTCTGAAAGCACTTGAGAAGTAAAAGATGTAAAATTTTCACTATTAGTTTCTCCTTTTAGTGAAGAATAAAGAGTGATTCCTAGAGATCAGAAAAAGAAAAATTCAAACATGTAAGGTATTTGCCATGTGCTAACATTGTAGCACAATGGAATAAGCTGACACTTGGGAAGCCATAATGCCATATCAGGGTGCTGGCTGAGTCTCTACAGCTCTGCTTCCTTTCCAGTTTCCTGCTAACACACCTTGGAAAGATGGCTCAGGTCCTTATTGTCCACAAGGAAGACCATGATGGAGTTCCAGGCACCTGGATTTTCTGTATCCCAGCTGTAGCCATTGCAGTATTTTGAAGGGTGAACCAATAGGTAGATATTCTGTCTCTGATTATTTCCCCCCTCTGTGTTGTAGATAGGTAAGCAAATAAACAAACAGCCAAGGAGGAGCACCCAGAGGCTCTGGGATTATTAGTTGTCTGTGAATCACAAAGAAAGCCTGTCCCAACATATCAAATTGAATAGCAAAGAACAAGGTACATAAGTATTAGAATCCTAGAAAATCAAAAGAAACCATAAAGCTCATGTCAAAGTCAAATTCAATGGCAAAACCTTGAAGATAATTTATTTTCCAAATGTTCTTATTCTCCCTCCATTCTTATTGGTAAAACATTCCAAAAGTCATATTATCTCTTTATAATGAAATAGCATAGTCATTTACTTCTGAAATTGACAAGATCTAAGACACTTGGTACAATTAAACTTTTAAATTTTAAATTATTGTCTCAAGAAAATAACCTTTAGCCGGCGCCGTGGCTTAACAGGCTAATCCTCTGCCTTGCGGCACTGGCACACTGGGTTCTAGTCCCACCTGGGGCACAGGTTTGAGCCCCAGCTGCCCCTCTTCCAGTCCAGCTCTCTTCTATGGCCGGGGAAGGCAGTGGAGGATGGCCCAAGTCCTTGGGCCCTGCACCTGCATGGGAGACCAGGAGAAGCACCTGGCTCCTGGCTTTGGAGCAGCAAGATGTGCTGGCCGCAGCGGCCATGGGAGGGTGAACCAACGGCATAAAGGAAGACCTTCCTCTCTGTCTCTCTCTCTCTCACTAACCACTCTGTATGTCAAAAAAAAAAAAAAAAAAACGAAAAACAAAAAACAAAAAAAACCAATAAAATCAAAAGTCCTTTGGGAGGAGTTACTACTAAGAAGAAAAAAAAAGGCCGGCGCCGTGGCTCAACAGGCTAATCCTCCGCCTTGCGGCGCCGGCACACCGGGTTCTAGTCCCGGTTGGGGCACCGATCCTGTCCCGGTCGCCCCTCTTCCAGGCCAGCTCTCTGCTGTGGCCAGGGAGTGCAGTGGAGGATGGCCCAAGTGTTTGGGCTCTGCACCCCATGGGAGACCAGGATAAGCACCTGGCTCCTGCCATCGGAACAGCGCGGTGCGCCGGCCGCAGCGCGCTACCGCGGCGGCCATTAGAGGGTGGACCAACGGCAAAAGGAAGACCTTTCTCTCTGTCTCTCTCTCTCTCACTGTCCACTCTGCCTGTCAAAAATAAAAAAAAAAGAAGAAAAAAAAGAATATAACCTTTGAATTCCAAAAAGCGTGTTATTTTGTTAGATATAAGATATGTTCCTATGAATAATCTAATCACTTAAAGAAACATCTCTGTGACGTACAGCTTGTGTCATTGAGAAACAGTTTTCTTTTGTAGTTAAAGGCAGGTTCTGGAGTTGAACTGGGCTTGAGTTATATCTAAATACTGAGTAGCTGTGTGATAATAGGCAAATATTTAACCACTCCATGCACCCATTTTCTCACTCAGATTTGAAGGTAATTGTAACTGCTTCATAGAGTTGATAGAATTAAGAATTGAAGCTAGAGAAATGAAATACAATGTATGCCATCAGTACATAACAGACTTATTTATTTCACTTGAAAATGTAATATTCTGGAAGGTGCAATCTCAGGCAAGAGTTAGGGAAAAAACTACAGTGGAAATTCCAAAGAAGGAAGAGGGATGCTATGCTCTACATGGAATGTGTGGACACACAGAATGAGTAGAGGAACAACACAGGACTCCAGTAGCCAAGAGTCTAAGTGCCAGTTTTGGACACTGAGGTGAGATCAGACTGCAGTAGTGCAAACAACTGGTGATATAGTTTCTGGGAGAGCCTGGCATTGGTCTGACCTGGATCCCTGTAGGGAACAGGATATCTGCCAACCTAGAGGGAAGATAAAGGCTCATTTGTCTCCCCCACCCCCAATAATTATGCCTTACAATTAACTGAGAGAGAGGGGGCAGAATTTTGGGCACACAAACAGCTGCACCACCTTGTGTCCACAAGCCCAGCAACCAACTGCAAGGAGATGCATGAGTCTGGCTGGGAGGACTGACAGGGTCCTGAGTACCCATGTAGGACTGTGAGGTACCCCAACATATTAAAAACTCTGGGGCTCACCCACCTAGGAGGAGCACCCATAGGTAACTGGCTCTGAGAGTGTCTCTGCCATTCTGTGGATGGGATGGACTGGTAGGGTAGAGTGGATCCTTGGCACTGCATGACTGTAGGATCCTTGCATGTTGGGACTGTGAAAACACTATGGTTGCATCCAAGTCACAGGTGTTGCTGGGTCTCTGGGCAATCACTGTGGATGGCTCTACATAATCAGGACTGACTGCCTGGGGTGGGTCATTCTGGTGGGATTCATGCTCACACTGATGATTGCATGGATCCTTTATGTGATTCTGTGGCAGCATGGATGAATAGTTTACCCAGTGTGGTTAGCACCCAGGCATTGATTACCATGGAAGAAAGGAGGTGAAGATGAAAGTACTACACCAACACAGCTGATTAAACTCTCTCTTCTGTTAAAAAAAAGATATACCATGCCCAACTTGGGTGTCACCCTTGATACTCCCCCAACATTGGCACACTAAATAGAGCTCCCACACACAGCCAGCACACATCTCTGGATATTCACTGAAAGAACAGACACTCCTCCAAGCCACAGAGGAATGACCCAGAGATAAAAGTAATCAGAGGGGAAAATACAAGTATCTCCGAAAATGCCTAAACATAAACACAGAAATTCAAAAATCAAGAATAAGGAATAAAAAGTGATGCCCCTACAGAAACACAACAGTTCAATACTAGATTGTGAAGATGAAGAGATTGATGAGGGCTGGGAATGTAATTCAAAAGATTAATCATAGGGTTATTCAGAAGCAATCAGTGTTAAAGTAATGATTTAAAGAAATTAAATCACATGAATGAAATTTTTGCATAAAATTCAGATTTTAAAGGGAAACAAAATGAATTCTTAGAAATGAAGAATTCATTAGACTAAATAAAAATGATGCGGAAAACCTTAACAACTGAAATGATGAGGCAGAAGAATGAATATTTGAGTTAGAAAACAAATCTCTGGAATTTTTACAATCATACCAAAAAAAAAAAAACCAGAAGAAATTAGAAAAACTAAAAACAGTGTTTCAGATTTATGGGATACCATCAACCCAACATACATGTCTTAATAATTCCTGAAGATGTGGAAAGAAAAATGGATGCGTCCCCCTGACTGCAGCACCCAGCCGACGCCCATCCTAGGTCCCTGCCACCCGCGGGGGAGCCCATGCGGAGCTCTGAGCTTTGGCACCCTCATCCTTCCCAGGCACCTGGGGGTGACCCAGTGGATTCGAGCTCTGCCTCTCATGCTGACTTAGTGCGCGTTTGCGACTCCCAGCCTGCGCGCGGGCTCCCTGTGCTCTGCCCCTAGCAGAGAGGCGCTTGGGCCCAGCGCTAAGTGCTCTCTGTTCTTGTTTTGTCTGAAGCCCCTCAGCCGGACCCCACCTGGCCACGCCACCCTACTCTGGCTGGACGTTCCGGCGGCACTGCCCGGCCCTGGCCGACGCCGCAGGCCGCTCCGGGAAGACAAGGGGACGGAGTCCCTGGGCAGCGCCAAGGCAGCTGACCTGGCCTGTAAGTTTCCCCGCTCCAGGCATGGCTCTACAGGGGCTGGGCCAGCAGATCCCAGAGGCCCTGACGGGTACGGGGCTGCCTGGCTCCGGGGCCTGCGAGGGAGGGGCCGCGGGAGCGTGGCTGCGCGTGCTGGAGCCAGTTACTCAGCCTGTCTGTGCTTCCCCCCCTCCCGATCCTCAGCTGTGAATCACAGGAAGTGAGCTTGTAAGGGTCATAGAGGTGATGCAGGGCTGGCACTCAGCCCAAAGGCCGCTCCCCCAGCCCACAGGCCACACCCCTGGCTCACAAGCCACGCCCCAGCCCATAGGCCACACCCCTAGCCAGAAGGCCACGCCCACAGGGCCCTCCCCCACCTGCAGGTCGCACCCCTGGCCCACGGGCCACGCCCCCTGCCCACAGGCCGCTCCCCTGTCCCACAGTAGAGCACTTGTGTCCAGTCCCCAGCTCTCACTGCTTTCCCCAGCTCCCTGCCGGTCCACACCCTGTGAGGCGGCCGTGACAGCTCAAGTGCCAGGGACCCTGCCACCCACACGGGAGACCCGGATGGAGCTCCTGGCTCCCGGCCTCGGCCTGTTCCAGCCCTGGCTGCTGGCTCTCTGAGTGAACCAGTACATGGAAGACCCCGCTGTCACTCTGCCCTTCAAAAAGATAAGGTAGATAAGTAAATGAATAAAACTTTAGGATGTTTAAATCCAAATCCGTGGGCTTAGAACGTGCCTGGGCCTCCTTTAATCAGCCAAGGGCCCAAGAGAGAAAGGCCCGACTCCCGGGGGGGGGTGCAGGCAGCGTCTCCCTGGGCCTTCACACCCACGTGCACCCCCATGACAGCCCCACCCACAGGGCGAGGACAGTGCATGCTGGGAAAGTGTGCTTGGGCTGCAGGCCGTTTTGCACCCAAATAATCTTTAAGACATTTTCAAGACTTGAGCAGCCGCGACAGGGAACCCCACTGCTGGTTCAGTCCCCAGATGGCCACAGCAATGCCCACCAGGACTCGCCCCAGGCTCACGGTGTGGGTGCGGCTGCCCCAAGGAGGGGGCCCCTGCGCTCAGGCAGCGTCTGTCCGCAGTCACTCAGCATCGAGTTCAGGCCCCCAATTCTCATCTGAATCAGGGACAGGAGACTCCGGTTGGATAATCCTGGGCTCGAATTCCTCTCCTGCCTGGGACGACGAAACCAGAGTTACGCTCCCAGGCAGGCAGCTCTATGCAGACGGAAGCAACCCTCCACACCCCACAGCTCCAAAGCCTGGGGGGCAGATGCCTTGGGTTTGACTTTTCAGGGAGGGTCCCTTTGGTGTGAGGCTTGGGGGTGACCCTCTGGCTCCAATCTGTCCTCATGGCCACATGGCCACGCTGAGGGGTCAGTGCCTCCTGGGCAGGGACCAGCCCTCCTTGTCACAGTCACTGCTGGGCCCTCCGTTGGCCCCGACAAGGAGAGGAGCCACGCCGGCGTCACACACACCCAGCGCCCCAAGCCCAGCCCGCTTCCAGCTGAGCCTCGTCTGAGAGGGGGGGCTCTGTCTCCTGCCTGTCTCGGCCAGGCAAGTTCTGGGACTCAGGTGCCCACCGGGCAGGACGGTAACCTCCCTGCCGGGCCACTCCCGAGTCCGCAGTGCCGAGCACGCGCACAGAACGGTGACCTGACCATCTTCTGCCAGGACGCACCTCTTACATTTTTCTAGGTACTCATTTGAACGGGAGACACAAAGTCAGAGACAGAGACCACCGCCTGCTGGGTCAGTCCCCAGACACCGATGGCCAGGGCCAGGCCAGGCTGAAGCCAGGAGCCAGGAGCTCATCGGGTCCCCCAGGTGGTGCAGGGGACCAGGGTGCGCACGCGCGGGGGGCGGCTGGGCGTACAGCCGGGACATGCTGCGCCTTCACAGCTGCAGCCAGTGCCCACCCCGCTGCCTGGAAGGCGCGAGGGGACGGCCACGGCTGCCCCGCCCCAGCCCTGCCGCTCTGCTTCCTCTGCCAGGCGGGGCAGTGGGGGGAGCGCGAGGGGCCACGGGTCCTGTCCGCCTCTCCCCAGCCCCTCCCGGCTCACTGAACTTCAGCGGAGCCCACTGGAAGCGTAGGACCCTGGTGGCCCCGGAGATCAGCATCTCGCTGGACCCAAGCGAGGGCTCCCTGCTGTCCAACGACTTCCTGGACACGCCAGACGACCTGGACATGAACGTGGATGACATTCAGACCCCCGACGGACTCTCTCGAGTTCCTGGACGACGGCAAGGAGCTGGAGTGGGAAGGTAAGGGCCACGGGGCTGTCCCGGTCTCGGCCTCGGGTGCGGGGTGCAGGAGCCTCGGGGGCACGGAATGGCGCGGGTTCACGCGCACCTGCACTTGTCACCACCGTGCGGGTCTTCCCTGAGATCCTCGAAGGGGACCGCAGCACGCGGCCTGCCCGGCGTTTCGAGCGCTTGCTCTGGGCGTGGGGGGGACACGGCTGGGATGTGGCGGGAGGGGACATGGCCCCGCCCACGGGCGTGGGCAGCCACCACACGGAGGGCGGGACAGAGTGGGGGCCCAGGACGACCCGGCCCGCTGTCCACACTGCCCGGGGGGCGGAAGCTTGGCCAGGGTAACCGGGTGGGGTCCTTGGAAAGGGTGACCGGCACAGGCCTGGAGGGTGGCGAGGGGTGGAGGGGCTGGGCAGGGGCTAGGGGAGAGGGAGGCAGGCGCAGGTCTCACAGCTCCAGTGGCCACAGCGAGGGCTCTGGCGAGAGAAGCAGAGCAGGATCGGCCAGGTCTGATGTCCATGCGTGTGGGGCAATCTCGCGGTCACGGCCAGGGAGGGCAGGTGGGGGCGGGGCCCAGGGAGGAGTGGGCGGGTGGGGGCCCAGGGAGGAGGCAGGAGGGACTTCACTCCAGGATTTCGGAGAGCAGTAAACAGATCCGCTCTAGCGATCGCACTCTTCCTAGGTTTTCATTTGCTTTTCTTCTGATTTATTTGAAACACAGAGTCAGAGAGAGAGCGAGCGAGCACTCTCCCATCCGCTGGGTCCCTCCCCACATGGCTACCATGGCCAGCGCTGGGCCAGGCTGGAGCCAGGAGCAGGAGCTCCATCCTGGTTTCCCACGCAGGTGCAGGGCCCCAGCACTTGAGCCCTCACTGTTGCTCCCAGGGTGCGCATGCGCAGGGAGCTGCCCCCCTCCCCCAGTCTGATCCAGGATGCCCCTGTCTCAATCCCCACACCACACACGGGTCCCGACTTCCCCACTGGACGCTGCCCACAGCAGAGCGAGGACGGCGCCCGGCGCTCAGCAGCAGAGCCGAGCCCGAGAGCCGGAGGGGGGAGCGCTGTGTGCGGGACCCCAGGGCAGGGCAGGCCGGGAGGGCGCCCGCTTCCCCCATCAGATCCTGGGTCCCTCCCCAGCTCTGCTCTGGACTCCGCCTGCAGGGGTGGCCCGGGTGCTCCTGGCCAGCATGGGGAGACCAGGATGGCGCTGCCGCCCCAGCATGGCAGGCCTGGGGAGTGACCGGAAGGGAGCTGGGTCTGACTCCCATGGCACAGCTGTGGACCCCAGTTCCCCCGCTGCTGTCAGCAACTTGGCTCTGCCGAGGGGTGGGGGACACGAAGCAGCCCACCATGACCCCCCGGCCCTCCTGCTGTTTGTGTCAGGAAGTGTTAGGAGTCAAATGTCCGGGAAGCGCAATCACGGAAGGCTTTCTGGAGGAGGTGGCACTTGAGCCAGGTCCTGTCAGGGCACAAGCAGCGCCAGGGCGGGAGAATGAAGGCAGCCATGAGAGGCTGGCGCGTCCAGTCCGGGGGTGCTGCTTCCAGATGACACCCCGGTGGCGCCCGCCAAGAACAGGCCTAGGGACAGCGCGGACCTGTTTAGGCATGGCGCGGCAGAGGACAGCGCTGCAGCCAACTGGCGCCTGTGGTGCAGGTCATCATCGGGGAGCAGGAGTACCGCATTGACCTGCACGTGATCCGGCGGCACAAGAAGGTGGTCACGCAGGAGGTGCGGCCCCAGATACCGGTGCCCACCCACGGTGAGGCTCCCCTGGGAACCCATGGTCACCCCGGAGGCCGGACAGCCCCCCAGTACCCGTGCTCACCCCGGAGGTTGCCACCCCCATACCCGTGGTCACCCACGGAGGTCGGGCCACCCCGTACCCGTGCTCACTCCGGAGGTCGCCCCCCCCCCCGTACTCATGGTCATCCCGGAGGTCGGATCCCCCTCTCCAACCAGGGGTCACCCCGGAGGTCAGACCCCTGTACCCGTGGTCACCCCGGAGGTCGGCCCCCCATACCCGAGCTCACCCCAGAGGTCGGCTCCCTGTACCCGTGCTCACCCTGGAGGTCGGACCCACCCTCGAACCCGTGGTCACTCACAGAGGACGGCCCCCCTATACCCGTGGTCACCCTGGAGGTCGGCCCCCCATACCCGTGTTCACCCCAGAGGTCGGACCACCCCCCTTACCCGTGGTCACCCCGGGGCCGAGCAGGCGGAGCCGGCGGGGGCGGGGCAGGGTAGGCAGAGCTGGTGGGCCTGGGCCGGGGGCGGGGCGGGGCGGGGGGGGGAGCGAGGCCACTAGGGAGGGCGGCAGGGCGGGGCCTGAGTGGGGCAGGCAGGGATGGGCAGGGCCGGGGGCCTGGGCGGGGCAGGCAGAGCCGGCAGAGCGGGGCCGGCACAGGGCGGGTGGAGGGGCGTGCGTGGGGCCAGGGCGGGCGGGGCGGGGGGAGCGAGGCCACTGGGGAGGGCGGCAGGGCGGGGAATGAGTGGGACAGGCAGGGCTGGGCTGGGCCAGGGGCCTGGGCGGGGCAGGCGGAGCCGGCGGGGTGGGGCCGGCACAGGGAAGGTGAGGGGCATGCGTGGGGCCAGGGCAGGCGGTGCGGGGCGAGGCCAGGCGCGAGGACCCGCTCACCCAGGCTTTCCCACGCAGGCGCAGGGGCCCAAGCACCCAGGCAATCCTCCACTGCTCTCCAAGGCCACAGCAGAGCTGGATCGGAAATGGAGTGGCCGGAACTGGAACCCGCACCCACGTGGGATGCGGCCCTGCAGGCGCCCAGCGCCGTACCTCCGCTCCCCCTGCGCTCTGCTCTGGGCCCGGTTTCAGTCCGGGCGCTGTTAGAACCCCGGGCCCTGAGCGCGGCCCCGGTTCGTGGATTCCGCCTCTCGAGGGCTTCAGGCCGCGGAGTGGAGGCCTCCCACCTCCCCCGCCAGGAGACGCTCGCGTTCTCCCGGGGAACGCGCGGTGCGGGGTGGGCGACGCCCTGGGCCAGGGTCCTCGCTCTGCCAGGCCAGGCCGCTGGACCACAGCCTCCGCGGGTGGAAAATGCGCCAGGGGGATGGGAGGGTGCTGCCTCTGTCCTTCTCCCCTTCCTCTCCCACCCACCTCGTCCGCTTCCCGCCCAGGCCCTGCCTCCCTAGGCCCGCAAAGCCCCGGGGTCGTCCAGCACAGTGACCACGAGGCTGGGAGGCAAATGACGGCGGGTGGCAGAGCCTCCACAACGAGTCCCACAAGCACCGCGTCCCCGCTGTCCCGCGGCTTTTCCTCGAGGGACCGGGTGCAGGGCCAGGGGCAGGCCAGGCGCCTCCTCCCTCCCTGGCCTCCGCTGCCTCCTGGGCCCCTGGGTGGGCTCTGGATCTCGCGTGGGAGTCCCCGGGCCCGAGGGAGGAGGCGCCCATCCTGGGGGAGACGCGACACGGGGTGGGCACTGCAGCAGGGGGCGCCCTCTGGCACCCAGCCGCCCTCCCCCAGCCCCGTGGCCGCCCCAGAGCCCCTGGGGTCCCCGGATGTCCTGCCATGCAGGCCAGGTGCACCTTTGGCGCCCCATGCGTGCACAGCTGCCCCAGCGCCCGCAGCCCGGGACCCTGGCCCCTCCTCCCTGCACGGAGGGCGACTCCTCCCCTGTCCTGGTCCCGGCCCTCGGCCTCCAGGAAGGGACCTTGGTAGGTGGTGGGAGGGATCCAGCTGCTCCGCGGGCCCTGCGTGGCAGGCCTGGCACAGGAGTTGGCGAGCAGGTGGCGGGGCTGGGAGCAGCCGCTCCTCCTGGGGGCAGGGGTGGGGGACTGCTCCCAATCAGAGCCTTGGCAGCCCCTGCAGCCCGGTGCCGTGGGTGGCCACTCACTGGCTGCCGGACTCCCGTCGCAGCTGCCCCCTCCATCTCTCCCTCTCCCCCTCCAGCTCCGAGGGTCCCAGGCCATGGGGCCTGGGCAGGTGTAGGGTCGGCCTTGCCCTGTGCCAGCATGGAGGTGCTGGGCGCCCCGGTGCCCAGTAAGGCCGGAGAGGCCGCTGTGAAGTGGCAGCTGTACTAGGACATGACGGCCAAGATGTGGTGGATGGTGAGTGGGTGCCGGGCCCACGTGGGTCAGCGTGATGGTCCTGGGGCCATGTGGCCGGTTCAGCGGACCCCTGTGGGCCCAGGGGAGGTCTGTGGGCAGGCGGCCCCCAGGGCTCCAGGCAGGGCCGGGGGTGGCCACGTAGGGCAGGGCTGGGGCAGCTCCACTAGTTTGGGCGCCCTTCTGGAAGCTTCTAGGGGCCAGGCCGCAGCCCTCCGGGCTGTGACCCTGCTGTGGGGGAGGGAGAGATTCTGGGCCGTGCTGGGGGCTGTGGGGCCGGGCTGGGGGCTGGGAGGGGCCCGGGCCCTCCACCTGGGGACTTGGAGCCTGCAACTGGGGGCCCGGTCTCGTCCCCCTACAAGAAGCGGCCTGGGTCTCATGGCCCTGGCTCCAGGGTCATGTCCCCTACAGCCGCCATGCGGGGGTGTGGGTCCCCAGTCCCCAGTGCCGAGTTCTGGGCTCAGCTTCAGCTCTGGGTCTCACCTTGGCCTGCATTTATCATGTGCCTACTGTATCCCGGCCCCGTCTCTGGTGCTGAAGAGAAGGGCAGGTGGGGGCAACAGGGGGGGGGAGGGTGGCAGGGCCCTCGTGGTCCTGGGGGGCCACAGAGCCAAGACCTGGCAGCTGGCAAAATGGGCAAAGAGAAAAGGGGGTGGAGGGCAGGGCTGCGGCAAAGGCCCTGGGGCAGCAGGGAGCCAGGAGGCCGGTGCAGCTGGAGCTGAGGGTGGTGGGGGGGCACAGCTGAGGCCCAGGATCCCGTTCAGGGGAGTTACCCCCCCATCCAGTCTGGAGTGCAGGTCAGCGGGTGGGGGGTTCCTGCAGAGGTGCGGCCTGGGGGCACCTAGCTGCCTGCCCCTCCCCAGCCCTTGGCAGGATCCTGGAGCCGCGTCACCCCCCACCAGGGCCCCCAGCACAGCGCGGCTGCCCTGGGGCCTGGAGGCATCAGAGCCCAGAGGGGCTGCAGCGTCTACAGGAACAGCGTCTACACTGGGCCCGCCGCGATCCAGGCAGGGAAACAGGACCGGCAGGCAGCGTGGCCGCAAGAGCCGCTTCCGTGGCTTTGTCCCTTCCTTAGGGGGGTTCCAAGGAAGAGGCGAGAGCTCTTCCTTCGAGGATGTGTGGGGCCAAGGACAGGCACCAGCCGCCACTAGCCTCGGTCTCCCCTGCCCCCCACGAGGCTGCTGCCCAGGCCGGAACTGCGGGCCAGGCACGCAGAGGGGGCCGTGGTCGGACCCCGGGAGGCTCTGCTGTGAACCAGCAGCCAGGCCGGGGGCTCGTGCACATGGGGCCGGCGCTGAGGAAGGGGCACTGGCGGAGGGTCTGGGGTCTGGGGGCCGAGGGCGAGGTTGTGCAAAGGCCCTGGGATGGAAAGGAGCTGTGGGGGGCTGGGAGGGGCCCTAGGGAGCCACGGCCAGGTTTAGGCAGGCAGGCCCCCCCCCCGTGCCTATCTGAGTGCCACCCACTGCCTCCCCTGCTGTGTGCTGGCACTGGGGTGGGGGTCGGGGCGCTCCATCTTCTGGCTCTCGGCCACCGCCCACTGTGCCCACATCTGAGGCTCTGAGGAGCTGGCTAGTCTGCTGCAAACTACGGAATGTATCCCAGGGCCGGGCAAGACGGGGGCCACGGGGCCATGGGCGCCTCCTCACCCCCTTCCAGGAGGCTTCGAAGATGGGAGCTGGGCCCCTGGGGCGGGTGAGTGAGTGAGTGAATGAATGAATAAGTGGCCCACGCAAGTGAGGCCCCTCTGTCTCCCAGGTCAGCGGCCTGGTATGTGACCCTCCCCCAGTACCCAGGTCAGCGGCCTGGTGTGCGACCCTCCCCCAGTACTCAGAGAGGGGCGGGGGCTCCCGGGGGCTCTGAGCTCGGCCAGGCCAGCTTGGCCACCTGCGTGGGGTGGACGTGGCTTGGGGCCATGGGGGGGCTGTGACCAGGTGGGAGGAAGTGAGGGAGCTGTGTGAGGCCTCAGACGCCGCACTAGGGGACTTAAAAATGAATATGAAAACACAAATTTTTACAAGAGTATGGAATAGCAGTATATCTTATTCATTACTGTTGAGAATGCATAGTGGGACAGAAATTTTACCAGACATCTTGATGTGTTATTAGAAATCCAACCATAGTATAACCATATCATACAGCACACAGGTTCCAATATATTTAAAACAATGTGAAATATATATATATATATATATATATATATATATATATATATATATATATATATGTGGTGTCTATAGATATGGATATATCTATAAATGGATAGACCATGGAGGGAAAACAGGAGATGTAGAAACAGGAGATGCCTAGGGTATGAGTATTGGGCATTGGGACACAGAGAAACACCCTGCTGCAGTCAGAAGTGTTCTAGAAACCAAGTATGACAGTAGGATCAAGCAAAGAGCAGAGAGGTATATAAAGGTTGCTATGAGCTGGAAGCACAGGCAATGAAGTTACTCCAGGGTAGTAGAAAGATCACTCTGGAGAAGGGAAGCAGACAGTTGAGGGAGGATCTTGGCTTCATGTAAGAGGGGCTGGAGGACATGATGATTGGCTTGGTACATGCAGACACTCAGGAAAAGATGTGCTGGAGACACACCAGATGGAGACTCATGCAACTGGCACATGCTCCAAGCACAAGGAATAGGGAATGTTGAAAGCTGACATGAATGTCAGAGATTTTATAAATGACAACATACCAAGGGTGAACAGGGGTCACAGTTAAATGAGAGATAGACACTGCAGAAAATACATGGGTTTCAGACATAGGAATGGGGAGACATGAAGCCTGATATGGCTGCAGACACATGGGGATGGGGATACTGGGGCAGACAGAACCTGCACACACAGGATTGGGAAATATGCAAGAAAATTAAGGGATTACAGAAAAATCAGTGCTGAGAGAAAATCTGCATCCTTAAGTGAATACGTTAAGACACCACAAACTAATCATCCCAGCGTTCTTCTTAACAATTAAAAAAGAGCCGGCGCCGTGGCTCAACAGGTTAATCCTCCGCCTTGCGGCGCCGGCACACCGGGTTCTAGTCCCGGTCGGGGCACCGATCCTGTCCCGGTTGCCCCTCTTCCAGGCCAGCTCTCTGCTGTGGCCAGGGAGTGCAGTGGAGGATGGCCCAAGTGTTTGGGCTCTGCACCCCAGGGGAGACCAGGATAAGCACCTGGCTCCTGCCATCGGAACAGCGCGGTGCGCTGGCCGCAGCGCGCTACCGCGGCGGCCATTGGAGGGTGAACCAATGGCAAAAGGAAGACCTTTCTCTCTGTCTCTCTCTCTCTCACTGTCCACTCTGCCTGTCAAAAATAAAAAAAAATAATTAAAAAAGAAAAATGCATGAAGAATATTTAAATAAAGTTAGGAAAAGGGTAATAGCAAACATTAATAAAATGCTGGTTTCATAAAAGTACTACAGATACATATAAGCAAGGAAAAACAATTTTTTAAAAATATTAACAAAATTGATAAACCAGTAGCTGAGTTTAAGAAATTAGAACAGTGCTATTCTTTACAGGTCTCATAGAACTCACCAAGATATTAAGGTTTTGTGAAATTCTTATGAATAAAAGTTTGACTCCAAAGAGGCAACTAACAGAATGGGAGAAAATATTTCCAAACTATGTAACTGATGAAAAAACATCTCTGTCCTTAATGTGCTGTACATTGTGATTTAATGCTATAACTAGTACTCAAACAGTATGTTTTACTTTGTGTTTCTATGTGGGTACAAACCGTTGAAATCTTTATACTAAATTGATCTTCTGTGTATGGGGAGAATCGAAAATGAATCTTGATGCAAATAGAAGGGGAGAGGGAGCAGGAGAGGGGAGGGTTGCGGGTGGGAGGGAAGTTATGGGAGGGGAAGCCATTGTAATCCATAAGCTGTACATTGGAAATTTATATTCATTAAATAAAAGTTAAAAAAAAAGAAAAAGAAAAAACATCAACAACAAAACAAACAATCCACTTAAGAAATGGTTCAAGGCTGGTGCTGTGGCTCAATAGGCTAATCCTCCACCTGCGGCACCAGCACACGGGGTTCTAGTCCTGGTTGGGGTGCCAGAGTCTGTCCCTGTCGCTCCTCTTCCAGGCCATCTCTCTGCTGTGGCCTGGGAGTGCGTGGAGGATGGCCCAAGTGCTTGTGCCCTGCACCTACATGGGAGACCAAGAGAAACACATGGCTCCTGCCTTCAGATCAGCATGGTGCGTGGGCTGCAGCAGCCACTGGAGGGTGAACTAATGGTGAAGGAAGACCTTTCTCTGTTTCTCTCTCTCTTTCACTGTCCACTCTGCCTGTCAAATAAATAAATAAAAAGAAATGGTTCAAAGGAGTTGAACAGATTTTTTTTTTCATAAGATGAAATTCAAATGGCCAACAGACACATGAAAAAATGATTATGATCACTAGCCATCAGGGAACTGAAAATAAAAACCACATTGAGGTTTTTACCTTACCCCAGTTAGAACAGCTTCATATAGCAACCAACAAACAATAAATGCTGGTGGAGATTGGGAGGGAGTACCCTAATACACTGTTGGGGGGAATGTAAACTAGGACAGTTGTTGTGGAGAACAGAATGGAGATTACTCATAGGACAGGAAGCAGGAGAGAGGATGGCAGCATGAGTGGGAGGGATGACAGGGTGGGAAGTAGCACTATGCTCCTAAATCTGTATTTATGAAATACATGACATTTATTTACCTTATATAACTAGAAAATTAGTTAAAAATTGACTCCAGAGTTAAAAATCTGCTATATCTTGAAATCCAATTTTCAAAAACACAAATATAAGATGAAACAGGAAAATTCCTATATAATTTAATGTTGAACAAATTTTTGGAAATCCAAACCAACTGATCAAGAAAAATGTTCCACAAGGAAAAATCTGGGTCCAGACTTATGGAACATTATACACTTCTAGGAGGAAAATAAATAAAAAATAAATAAATAAATAGAAAACCACTGAATTCCTCTGACTTGCTCCGAGTGGGCATACACAGAATATTTTTCAATCTGTTTTTGGAAGCTAGTGTTACACATATGATGCAAACAAGACCAGGATATGCAATGAAAATGAAATCAGAAAGCATGTCTTCATAAACTGAGGTACATATATCTGAGCAAAATTTGATTAGATGAGTTCAGTCACATAGGAAAGCATAACAGCTCAATAACAAATGAGCTACACTAAAAACTGAAGATTTTTAGCATTCTCAAACAAAGCCTATAAATCATCCAGATAGGTGAAAAATATGAGGAAATTACATGACCAATTCAATATCCAACCAGAAAATAAATCAACTTATAACAGAATAGGAAAACACAGTGACTTCCTTCGTGTGATCAAGACAGTCTAAAATGGAGCACAGCACACTACTTAATACAGGGCCAGTGAAAGCTTTATCCTGGGAACAGACCTGGATGTGACTGCCTTCTTTCCCCATCCCTTCAACACTGTACTGGAGGAGTGGTCAGGAAATCAACAAAAAAGAAACATAAAGTTTAAATATAAACTTTTAAGCAATAAAACTCAATGTATGTGGATGACACCATTATATGGTGAGATAATCCACTCTAACCCCAAGCCAAATACAACCAGTAAGTGAATTTAGCAAGACTACCAGGGAGACAATCATTATAAGTCACAGCAAACAAACAGAAAACATTAAAGCACAAAAGGCAAACTAGCAAACACATATCTACAAGAGGAATTTAAATTATGTAATATCTTTAAACATTATTCAGACACATATTAAACACACATGCGTGCACACAAAGGACACAACAGAGAAATGACTCCAGAACATGGAGATAGCAAAGACCCAGAAGTCAATGAGGTGCCAGTAAGTCAGGAAATTCTATCTCACCTGAGTGCGGCTTCAGATCACCAGGGCTGCGCAGGAACAAGGAGGTGACCCTGCCACTGGGGAATCCAGCAGTAGAGGTGGCAGTTGCAGACCCCAGCCCAGCTCCTCATTTCCCTCACCTGCCAACAGTCCCCCAAGCCCACAATGCCAGGGAGCCTACTGATTGGCTACTGCTTTATGACATCATCTATGCCCACCCACTTTGCAAACTGTCCAACCAGACACCCTCGGGGGAGGGGCAACCACGTAATCTCGTGAGATTGTCATGTTACAGTCTCTTCCAGGCTGCACTGGGCAAAGTGTCTGTGTGGTGGCTCAACTTTCTCCCCTCTGCAAAGAGGGAGCCAGAGACTTGAGAAGCAGGAAGTGCGGAGAGCTTAGGGTCTGGTGTCTGAGAAGGGGGAGGTGGAATGGGTGGATCCTGCTAGAACTGACTGTCCTAGTACCTCAACTTGGACTTCCCCATGGTGAGCTCCCGAATCTGCATACTCCACCAGGCGAGGGCTGGGCTGGCTCTGGAATATGGGTGGCAAGCCCTGTCCCTGCACTGTGACTTAATCTACCTTGGAGGCAACAGGTGATGGCCTAAGTATGTGGGTTTCTACCACTCATGTGGGAGACCTGCATGGATTTCCTTCCCTCAACTTGGCTGAGCCCTGGCTTTGCAGACATTTGGGGAATGACCCAGGAAATGGAATCTCTCTCCTTGTTCTCTGTCACTCTGCCTTTCAAAAAAATAAATCTTTAAAAAGTCTAGGAAGAATTTTCTCACCAACCCACCATCTCTTGTCCAATAGCAATGGCTGGAAATATGTTCTGAATGAGACATTAACAGACAAATGGCCATAAAGGCCATGGGTACATGGTGGGGCTGCTTGTGGCAGACAGTTCTATAACGTTTTAGGAGGAGGAATGCTCCCTCTGGACTAAACACTCAGGTATGCTCTGCACCCTTCTCTCCCTGCCCTTTCAGTAGCATTCAGTAATGGCTCAATGCCCCTGCACGAGGATACTGTTTCCAAACTGTCTGTGGCCACAGAGAAGAGGTGGCCTGGGAAGTGGTCACTGAGGAGAGAGGAAAGGCTGGGGACCTCAGGGACTCCTTTCCCTGGCCTGGAGTCCCGGCTCCTATGTCACAGGTCTGCAGCAGAGCATGCCTGTCACCTCCCTCAGCCTGTGACACCCCTGTTAACATTGCTCTTGACTATGTTAGACTTGGGAATCACCATGGACTGTCCACTATCTCAAGTCAAACTCCTAGGTTTGCTACAAAATCAACTCCTCAGTGCATCCTTCCCAGGCCATGAGGTTGAGAAGAAAGCTCCAAGCTGGTCAGAGGCTTCTGACCTGACCTGTGTTTGGTGGGGGGTGGCCTGTCTCCATCTGTGAGTGGGACCTGTTTTCTCAGCTGCAGCTCTACCGGCCCAATCGTTGGTGTCTGGAAGGATTCACCAATGAAGCTTCTGCAGTGTGTGTGTGTGTGTGCATGCGCGTGTGTGGTGGGGGAGGGTGGTCAGGTGGCTGCTGTCCCCATTAAAATGTAGTAGTGGAAACTCTGTTCCCAGGCACTTCTGGGTGAGCTCTGTGCTTGCTCTGCCCTCTTCTCCAAGGACTCATCCAGGATGGAGCACTTCTCCATGGGCCCCTCTGACTTTTTCTTTTTTAAAGGATTTTATTCATTTTTTGAGAGGTAGAGCAACAGACCGAGGGAAAGGCAGAGAAGGAGATCTTCCATCTGCTGGTTTACTCTCCAAATAGCTGCAATGGCTAGAGCTGTGCCCATCCAAAGCCAGGAGCCAGGAGCTTCATCCAGGCCTCTCATGTGGGTGCTGGGGCCCAAGCACTTGGGCCATCTTCCACTGTTTTCCCAAGCTATAGAAGAGAGCCACATAGGAAGGGGGCAGCTGGGACTTGGACTGGCACCCATATGCAATTCTGGTGCCACAGATGGAGAGTTAGCCTTCTATGCCACAGTGCCAGCCCCCTAACTTTTTCTTTATGGGGGATGAGGATGTGAGTAGCATAAGGCTTCAGGCTCTGCCTGTGTGCTAAGGGAAGGTAACCATAGAGGGCCAAAGGAGCTACACCCTAGAATCCCAAGGTTCTGTGCCTGTTCCTATCTCTGCTTCTTCTCAGGTAGTTTTATTCCCTTTCTGGTTGTGAAACATGTGTCTGTCATCTAGAGATTGTGAGTCCTGCATTAGCTGCACACACACTTTTATCTAGGGTTGGCTGGTTCGGGTGTTTTGCATTCTTCTCCTGCAGTCTCCATGCTGCCTCAGGGAGTGCTGGCCTGTGGTCATTACAACTTTTGACTACTGGGGTCTCACCCACAATATTAGATAAGTACATCTCTAAATCCATTTGAAATGAAGAGTTTGCCATTACTGATTGCCATTGGAGGGTGAACCAACGGCAAAAGGAAGACCTTTCTCTCTGTCTCTCTCTCACTGTCCACTCTGCCTGTCAAAAAAAAAAAAAAAACTCCCTTGCGTGACCTGCCCAGTTCTCTACTTCTTTACCAAGGCATCCCTGACACCAGCACTTCTGGCATTTGGATTACAACAGGACTTTAAAATGTTCAAGAATTTTTACACCATTTATTAAGCTTAATAGTTTATTATAATAATTCTTATTAGTATAGATTTTTAGAAAGCTTTTATTTAATAAATATAAATTTCATAGGTACAACTTCTGTAATTTAACAATTCCCTCCATTCCCACCTTCCCACTCCCAAACTGTCCCACCTCCTACTCCCTCTCCCATCCCATTCTTCATTAAGATTCATTTTAAATTATCTTTATATACAAAAGGTCAACTATATGCTAAGTAAAGACTTCAACAGTTTGCACCCACACAGACACACAAAGTATAAAGTCCTGTTTGAAGACAAGTCTTACCATTAATTGCAGTAGGTTAAGCATGTGTTGTTGGCATTCCATATCAGAGTACAGTTGGAGTCCCAGCTACTCCACTTCTAATCCAGCTCCCTGTTAGTGTGCCTGAGAAGGCAGAGGAAGAGGTTTCAACTGCTAGAGCCACTACCACTAATGTGAGAGATTCAGCTGGAATTCTGGTCCCCAGCTTCATCCTGACCAGACATAGCTATTCTGGCCATTTTGGGAGTGAAACAGTAAATGGAATTTCTGTATCTTCTCCCTCGCAACTGCCAGTATTATTGTTGTTCTCATAAATAAATAGATTTTTTGAAAATATTTTGAATTCTATGTAACATTTTTGCATAATATGCATTTTCCATGACATTTTGGAGAACTGTTCACATGTATGGATTTCAAAATTTGTTGTATAAAGAAAAGATCCTTTAATTCAATTCTCCACAAGTTTTTGAACACCTCTCATATTTTCATTTTTTTCTATTTTCTATAAATAATATATATTTTCATTTCTCGCAAAACATTGATTGTATTTCCTTCCTCACTTTGTCCCCAATGATATCACTCTAGTTTGATTTTCATTTCTTATCTGCACAACTGTATTCTGTCTGGCAATTTCTTCTCATCTCAGTCTACCCTATGTGAAGTGATCAGATTGAACTTCTTGGAGAACAGTTTTTATGTTGTTACTCTCTTGTACAAAAGTGGTTAAGAAAACAAATATTCATATTTCATGAAGAATAAAATACAAAATCTTTAGTCAGATGATTATGGATATCATAAAGCCAATGGCCTGTTAACATTTTTTTGACAAGCAGAGTGAACAGTGAGAGAGAGAGACAGAGAGAAAGGTCTTCCTTTTCCGTTGGTTCACCCCCTAATGGCTGCTGGGGCCAGCGCACCATGCTGATCTGAAGCCTGGAGCCAGGTTCTTCTCCTGGTCTCCCATGTGGGTGCAGGGCCCAAGGACTTGTGCCATCCTCCACTGCACTCCCAGGCCACAGCAGAGAGCTGGCCTGGAAGAGGGGCAACTGGGACAGAATCCGGCATCCCAACCAGGACTAGAACCCAGAGTGCTGGCACCACAGGTGGAGAATTAGCCTATTATTTATTTGAAAGGCAGAGTGACAGGGAGGGAACTAAAAGGAAGGAAGGAGGGAGGAAAGGAAGGGGAGGAAGAGAGGTAGAGGAAAAGGAGAAAGAGAGTGCACACAAGTTGGGTTTGGGGGTGGTTCATCTGATGATTCACTCACTGAATGCCCAGTGAGTGGGTTGGGTCAGGCTGAAGTAAGGAACCAGGAATTCCATCCAGATCTCCCACATGGATGTTAGAGACCTAAGTACTTGGGCCATCATCTGGTAGCACCCATGCACATTAATAGGAATCTGAGTCAGAAGCAGAAGCAGGGTTCAGTCCCAGGCATTCTGATATGTGTTGTAGGCACCCCAAGTGGTAGCTTAACCCACTGCACCATAATGCTATCACTGGAAGTTTATTTGAAATTTCTTTGATATTTTATGTTTCTCTGGCATTTTGAATTGTTTTACCTAGCTAGTACTCTGATACAGCAGCTTAATCTGTTGTCAGTGATGCTGGCATCCCATATGAGCACCATCTTGAATCTCAGGTGCTACATTTCCCACCCAGCTTCCTGCTAATGCATCTGGAAAGAAGCAGATGATCCAAGTCATTGAGTCCCTGCCATCCACATGGGAAGCCTGGATGGAGTTCCAGCTCCTGGGTTTGTCCTGACCCAGCCCCAGCCAATGTGACCATTTGGGTAGTAAGCCAGCAGATGGCAGATGGATCTCTCCCCCTCACCCTGCATTTCAAATAAGTAAGTACATCTTTAAGAAATAAATTTATTTTTAAATATTTTTCTCCTTAGCTTCTAGAATAGCATTCTCCCTTGGTGCTAGTGCTATCTGTTGACTTGTCTTTCTCAGTCTCTTAATCTAGCACAACAAATCTCCCAAATGTTGACATTCTGTCACAGATGTTGGCCTCTTCTGTTCTCTAAATTACAGACTCCTGAGCACCTAAATAACTCTCATGCATAACCTTGCCTAGACATACCTGAGGACTCCAAAATCTTAGATTTCAGGTCTGACTTAACTTTCATTTTCAAATGACTGATGAAAAAACATGTCTGGAAGACAGCATTTAGCCTTGTGGTTAAGATGCCAATGTCTCACACTGGAGTTAATGGGTGTGATTCCCAGTTCTGGCCTCTGGGAGGCAGCAGTGTGATGGCTCCAATGATTGGGTTCCCTGCTCCTCGACCATCTCTGGACATTGTGGACATTTGAGCAGTGAACCAGAGGGTGAATACCCCTTCTCTTTCTGTCTTTTTACCTCTCAAATCAAAACACAAAACAAAAAAACCTATGTCTATGTCTTCCAACAAAATGACCGACTTAATGGCTAAAAGCAGTTTCATTGTTAAATTCAGCAAAAATAATTCTTGGTTGTAAATGATATTTGAATAATGAACAATTGTTAATCAAACTTATGTAATGGATTGGGAAGAGAGAAAGATGTGGACAATGCTTTTTACATTTCACTTTGATACTTTTTTGTCATGTAACCTTAAAAAATCCATGTGAGTTCATTGTACCTAAGTTTGATGTCCTTAAACTTATGGGCTCTATCTACTTGAGGCAGGTAGTATAAAGGGAAGTGGTCAGAACCTGAGAAATCATCTTGCTTCTGCCCCAAAACAGCTAAGAGACACCAGCAAGTCATTTTACCTCTCTAGTTCTTTCTCCCTTGTAATGCAAGAGAACCATCTTTCTATTTAAAGGATTTATTCTGTACATTCCTATCTTAAAGTAAGGTTCACATGACTGTGAAACATTTTGTGACTGTCAAGTCTTCTTCAATTCTACTGCATTGTTAGAAGTGTAATATCAAGCCGGCACTGAAGATGAAGTGCTAAACAACCTAGGACTGCCAGGGCTTATTAGGAGCTACAAAGAATCATTTGAGTTCATGAAAATGTTTAAATTTAAAAATAGAATCACCCTATTATTGTTCAGAATCAATATATTGCTAATTTTCTATTTATAATAATTGAATATCAGTAGCTTCATTTCTGATAGTATATTTCTAGTATTGTATATTGTAATATTGTACAATAGTATATATTGTCTATTGTAGTTATACAATATTTATAGACTAACTAAAATTATAGATAGCAATATTTATTGCTTTTTTCTTCTTTTATTGGATTTTATCATAGCATATGTCATTAAACCTTTCTATTTTAGATTAATGACTAAAGAGATTATCCACTATTCAGCTTCTGGCTTTGACCTGGCCCACTCTTCAATGCTGTAGATATTTGGGGAGCAAACCAGAGGATGAAAGATCTCTTCTCACTCTCTCTTGCTGTAACTCTGTCTTTGAATAAATAATTAAATTTATAAAACAAAGATATTATCCACTGCAAATTGAACACAGTCAGAAGGAAAAATTCAAATTGGAAAGTATAAGAATTTGGTAAAAGATAAAGGCATTTGTTATACAGTAAAGAGATTATTATGTAACCCAGAATTCTTCTAAATTGTATGGAGGAAAAGGAGCACTGGTCACTGATGCTCACCCTTAGAGGTATACTTCACAACTCTATCTATTTTCTGGGTTCTTAAGGCACCAATATAATTGTCAATCCAAGTTTGTATCTTTAGTTATTGTAGAAGGTAGTTAATCACCTTGCCACCCACCTCCAGTCTCACACACACACACACACACACACAAAGTCTGGTTAGGAATGTAATCAATCCATTGATAAGTTTAATCTCTGGGTAACTTAATTTGATACTACAGCTATCAATTTTATGTACTTTGCTAATGTTACAGTAAAGCAGGACTGTTTTAAAATTTTATCATTTACAAAAAAAAAAAAACAAAAAAAAACAGCCATGGTTTGTACACATTATATTTATAATTTATCTAAATATTTTTGTATTTTCAACTCTTTGTATTTAAAAGTTATTTTATTATAATTGAACTCACAAATATTTTTACTTAAGCACTGATATCTATCTGTCTTTAAAAATTCTCTTTCCTTGTCTGTCTGGGTTGTGCAGAGAGTATCCCCTCTGAGACCTCAATCTCTTAGTTCCTCAGTGGTTCCTGAATCTTTGATAATGCATTCCAAACAGGTTGCTCATTCATTATTGTCATCAGCAGCCTCACTGACAGAATCAGCTATCTGATTCACTGGGGACCTTCTTTGCCTCAGGCTAGAGGAAGACAAGTGCAGTTTTATCATATGTGACTGTCTATAGGCTATCCTGCATGCCCTGCCCTGAGAGGAGATATGGAATGTCTTTGTTCCAAGCTGGCATACCTGGTGCTATGAACTATTTCCCAATTCTTAGTTATTTCATTTCAATCTCTGGGTAATACTCACTTCATTATTTTAATTTCATTGAGTAACTAGTGAACTCATAGGAGATAATTTAAAAAAATATTATTAATTGTTTTCAGGAAGAGTTTGCTGTTGATGAGGGTTACATGGGTTAAAGATTGATGTGACTAATTTAGATTTCTGTCTTTTTCCTGTTTCTAAAATCAATCATCACAGGATCACTAAATCAATCTTGTTTCTAGTATGCTACTATGCAGACTGTCCCAGGATGTGCTTCCTTGACTCAAGGTTGAGCTGAGAAGTGGAGCAGGGGAGTAGCATTGTTATTATTTGACTTGGAAGCCTTATGTCATTCATTAGAACAGTAGGGAGTTAGCAGAATGCATGCCATCTTTGCCAGCTGATTTGTGAAATGGGAAAAGTGTGCATACATTTTGTTGCCTACGCTTAGGTTGGTAGTCATGGATAAATTAGAAGAAATTAGTAATGAAAGGCAGGAAGTGATGAACAGTATGTTTTAGTAACCCAAGAATATTTTCCTAATCAAAATAGAAATACGCAGATAATCTTTGGTAGGTCCTAATATATACCATTTCTCCATAGGATAGACTCTACATTTGTTCATTTACAGAACTCTATTGGTCATCAAACTTGTGCTTCTTATTGTGCTTAACATTGGGCATGAAAAGAAAAATAAGGCCAAATTTATATTCATTAAGGAATTCACAGCCTCTAAAAGTGTAGCTGTAAACTGGGATGTAACATGACAGTGGGTCGATTTTTCCTTCTGCCTCACCACTTTATATCAGGGTGAAAAAAAAAAAAACCCACATCCTGTGGAGTGCAAGTCTTGTCTGTGGATATTCTGGGCCATTGCAGAGATTTCCAGTGGAGCACATTGATGCAGAGCTATGCTGGACAACTGCAAGCTCATACACAAGCGATGAGCTGAAGGGCTAACTTTCCTTTCAACCAGAGACATGGGTGGTTCTGGAGTTGAAGGAAGGTCTGAGGACTTGGGTCCCCTGGGCAACAGCCTTGAGTTGTGATGGACACCTCCCTTCCCTCTGGGGGTCTAGCACTCCAGCATAGCAGATTAAGGTATGGCCTGCTGTATTCATGTTCCACATGGGCACTGGTTTGAGTCTCAACTGCTCCACTGCCAATCCAGCTACCTGTTAATGAGCCTGGGAGGCAGCAGAAAGTGGCCTAGTTCCCTGAGTTCTTACACTCATGTGGGAGACCTGGAAAAATCTCCTGGCCTCAGCCTAGCCTAGCCGTGGTCATTGCAGCCTTTTGGAGAGTGACCAAGTAGATGGAAGGTCTCTCTCTCTCCTCTCTCTCTCTGTCTCCTTTTGTCTCTATAACTGTGCCTTCCAAATGAATAAATGAATCTTTTCTTTTAAGAAAGCCCCTACCCTGTCTCTGGCTATAGTTTCCCTTCTCCAAGTGGCCTTGCTGAGACTGAAAGTTAGAAGAGCTAATGTGTGCTCTAAAGAAAGGGCTGAACCAATCATTTACTCTTGGATATAATTATGCGTTGCTTCCTTTGGATCTTCTTTAATTTTTTTTTCTCTTAGATGGTAATCCTGAGCCACAGGCTACTATGACTATCTGATGATTCAGTTATGAAGAAATGCATAAATGGACATGCAGGATTGAAAAATAAACCAATTTTTGTTGAAATATGCTAATCAAAATATTAAAAAGAAAAAAATGGTAGAGAAGATGTTCACTTCCTGGGAGATGGAATACACACACTTTTCCCTATTTCTTTCCTCTGAATACAACTAAAACATCTTTACATTATGGAGGAAACAAACAAAAAGTCTGAAATGGAGGAGCCAGCATTGTGTTATAGTGGGTTAAGCTGCTGCCTGCAATGCCATATCCCATCTGGATACTAGTTGGTGTCCCAGATGCTTCTTATCCAGTTCCCTACCAATGTGCCTGGCAGAACAGCAGAAGATGGTCAAAATGCTTGGGTCCCTGCCTCATACAAAGGAGACCTTGAAGAAGCTTCTGTCTCCTGCCTTCAGTCTGGCCCATCCCTGACTGTTGTTGCCATTTGGAGAGTGACCCAATGGATGGAATATCTCTCTCCTCCTCTATCTCTAACTGTTTTTCAAATGAAAAATCAAATCTTTAAAAAGAAAAGAGGACTGAAATGTAGAGAGAAGTAAGACAAACAACTGGAGACTAGACCCAAGAAATGAGATGAGATGGTGGAAAGTTCTCTAGCTTGTTCCTTTGCCTAATATATGTCGCACTTGGGCTCCCACAACTGGTAACCCAGAAATGTCAGGGAAAGACCAAAAAATGTCTGAGTAAAAGCTCTATTTCCTAATCCAAGTGATCAGGAAAGGAGCAGCCTCACAAGACAGATCTGTTTAAGATTGTCTCTCCCTGTTGGGTGTCAATATAAGCCAGCAGAGAACATGGGCTTATCTCCAATTGGAAAACAAAGCAGGACCTCTTCTATAGAAAAAGCACAGCCCAAACCAGCTACAGTATGTTTGGCTAAATAGGATGTAGGTTCTTATCATAATTACTCGCTCAGACTCAGAAAATCACTTTTCATAGCAAGAACCAGGCAAATCTCAACTTGAATGAACCCAATACGTAGATGAGAAATGAGAAAGCAGAGATGTTAGAATTATCTGACAGGGTTTAAGGTGACAATTATACATTTGATTGGCTATATTTGCAAAAGAAATGATTGTCTTTGTAAAACAAAACAAATTCAAAAACCTACAAAAATAAAATCCTGAAACCAATAAAATAGCAATGAATTACAGGCAACAAAATGAAAACTCTAATGCAACTATAACCACTCAAATGAAGTAAAGGGGTCAGCATTATGGCATAGCAGGTTAAGTTGCTGTGAGTGATGCTGACATCCCATATGCCCTACTTCCAATCTAGCTCCCTGCCTAATGTGACTTGGTAAACAGGAGAAGATGGCCCAAGTCCCTGCGTCCTTGCACCTATGTGGGAGGTACAGATGAAGCTCTTGTCTCCTAGTGTCCTTCAACCTAGCCCAGCCCTGGTGAATGTGACCATTTGGAATAAGGAAGAGGGAGATAGGGAAGAAAGGGAGAATGAGATGTATCACTATGTTCTTAAGACTGTATATATGAAATACCTCAAATCAATTCCCATTACATATATAAATTTTAAAAAGTAAATAAACCAATGACTCCTAACTTTAAAATATCACATATCTTGATTAGATTATTTTTATAGAAAAAAATTGTTTTGGAACTTAGAAGAAGTTGTGACCTAGCTAAAATAACTTTCTAATTTATCCTATTCAAAGAGGATTTGTTATTAAAAGGCAGATCCTGTAGTTTATTCAGTCAATACAAATTCATGGAGCTTATAGAATGTGCATTCCCAGGCAATCAAGTCTCACATTTCCCTCATCACTTAGTTTTTTTGTTTTTTGTTTTCCCTCACAAGCACTTGTCATAATCCAGAGCTACATTGTTGCTTTATTTGGTAACTTGTTCATGACCTTTGACACCACAGGATTGTACCCTCCATACAGGCAGGAATTTCTTTTATTCCTCTGGGTGTCAGTAGGACCTTGTTTGAGTAGGCACTCAACGAATATATTTTGAATGTGAGCTTGGGCCAGAGATTAATGAACTGCTTTGCCCTAAGAAGATGATCTGGGTCTTGAAGAACATATCAGATATGGGAAGATTAAGAGAAGGGGGAGCAGGCCAGTGCCATGGCTCAATAGGCTAATCCTTCACCTTGCGGCATTGGCACATTGAGTTCTAATCCCAGTCGGGGTGCCAGATTCTGTCCCGGTTGCCCCTCTTCCAGGCCAGGTCCCTGCTGTAGCCTGGGAGTGCAGTAGAGGATGGCCCAAGTGCTTGGGCCCTGCAACCCATAGGAGACCAGGAGAAGCACCTGGCTCCTGCCTTTGAATCAGTGCAATGTGCCAGCCACATCACGCTTGCCACGGTGGCCATTGGAGGGTGAACCAATGGCAAAGGAAGACTTTTCTCTCTCTCTCACTGTCCACTCTGCCTGTCAAAAAAAAAAAATGAGAGAGAGAGAAGGGGGAGCAATCCAGACAGAAGGTCAGCATGAGTAAAATCCTGATGGTTATGTTTATTCTAATTGGGAGGGCAGCAAATACACTGAAGCTATGATTTTATGTTAGATGTTTTTGGGGAAAAAATATAGTTGTCAGCGTAGGGACAAATTCCAAGGAACATCCAAAATCAGACAGGATTTTGGAGCTGGAAGTGTTTTTAGGGATCCAGTCAACTCCCTAAGACTGAAGTAACTGAGGTCTTAAGGGGAGATGGTCACTGGGTTAACCAGAAAGCTAATGCTGTATGACAAAAATCTTATGCATTAACGTAAATCCAGTGCTCTAAGGTAATTGGGAAATATTTGAATAGAGAACAATATATGGTAAAATGGGTGTTTATGAAAAGAAATCTGGGGCTTGTGCTATGGTGTAGCAGGTAAAGTCACCACCTGCAGAGCTGGCATCCCATATGGGCACTGGTTTGAGTTCCAGTTGCTCCACTTCCAATCCAGCTCTTTGCTATGGCCTAGGAAAGCAGGAGATGGCTCAAGTGTTTGGGCCTCTGCACCTGCATGGGAGACCCTGAAGAAGCTTCTGGGTCCTGGCTTTGAATATGCTCAGCTCCAGCCATTGCAGCCAACTGGGGAGTGAACCAGCAGATGGAAGCGCTCTCTCTCTCTCTCTCTCTCTCTCTCTCTCTCTCTCTGTCTCATTCTGCCTCTGTTTCTCTCTCTGTGTAACTCTGACCTTCAAAGAAATAAATCTTTAAAAAAAGAAATCTGGCTCCATATGTAAGGTGAATTGGAAAAGAGAATCTAATTTGAGA
Organism: Lepus europaeus; assembly: GCF_033115175.1. Lineage (NCBI taxonomy): Eukaryota > Metazoa > Chordata > Mammalia > Lagomorpha > Leporidae > Lepus > Lepus europaeus. Next base: position 9,082,781 of record NC_084851.1, on the reverse strand, counting down.
GAACACAAAAAGACTATGAAGTAAAATTGGCATGACACAAATAAAGCCTAGATGAGGTAGTGAATACGTGAAGGAGAAAGAACAAATTCATATTGGAGGGTAAACAAGCGAACAAAATCAATGCTATTCCTTCAATGGATCTTCTGGAGAAAGAAAATTCTTGGCCTGAGAATATTTTTGTTCAGTCCCCCCTAGGATATTTACGTGATTTGTTTTCAGTTACATGTTTTTTTAAAGATTTATTTTGTTATTTGAAAGGCAGAGTTACAGAGAAGTAGGTTCAGAGAGACAGAGAATAATGGAGGACTTCTACCCAATGGTTCACTCCCCAAAATGGCCACAACGGCCAGAGCTGTGCTGATCTGAAGCCAGGAGCTTCTTCCAGGTCTCCTTCCTTTGGAGCAGGGGCCCAAGGACCTGGGCCATATTCTACTGCTTTCTCAGGCCATAGCAGATCAGAAGTGAAGCAGCCAGGTCTCAAACTGGTGCCCCTATGGGATGCCAGCACTGCAGGTGGTGGCTTTTCCTGCTATGCCTCAGCACCAGCCCCTTCAGCTACATTTTGAGAATATATTTTTGATTGGTTTATTTATTTGAAATGCAGAGATACAAAAAAGGAGAAAGAGAGAGAGACAGAAAGGGAGAGGGAGAGAGAGGTCTTCTATCTGCTGGTTCACTTCACTAAATGACCACACTGGCTGGGATTGGGCCAAGCCAAAGCCAGGAGCCAGGAGCTTCTTCCAGCCCAAAATCATAGCTAAAGGAGTTAGCCTGATGTTATAGAGCATCCCCACCATTGAATCAGTAAGCTTTGACATGTACAGATTCCTCAATTCTGGCTTAGATGCTTTTTGACAGCATAAAAAAAGTAATTTACTACATGGTGACCACAATTTTTTTTCCTTTTTTAAAAGATTTTATCCATTTATTTCAGAGGTAGAGTTACAGACAGTGAGAGGGAGAGGCAGAGAGAAAAGTCCTCCATCTGCTGGTTCATTATCCAAATGGCCAGCACAGCCACAGCTGAGCCAATCTGAAGCCAGAAGCCAGGAGCATCTTCTGGGTCTTGCAAAGGCCCAAGCACTTGGGCCATCCTCCACTTCCCTCTCATGCCATAGCAGAGAGCTGGATTTGAAGAGGAACAGCTGGGACTAGAACCTGTGCCATATGGGATGCTGGCACCACAGGCAGAGAATTAACCCACTGTGAAACAGTGCTGACCCAACCACACAAATTTAACCTGATTTTTAACATCTTAGTTAAGGTGAAGTTTGCAGTCATTCAAGGTGACTGTAACTACCCAAAAGAGCCTCTTCTTGGCCTTACAGATAAAAAGAGGAATTACTTGGATTAAGAAATGCACTGTAATCTGAGGAAATGGCATTAAGCAAAGGTCTGATTTTTGGCTAATAATACATCATGACAAGACCATACAATATTTGCAGTTAACCAATCTCAATGAAAATTCGTGAAAATAATTCATGCAGTAGCATGAAGGAAGGATTAGAGACAAGGAGATGAGTTAAGAGATGACAGTCATCTCAGAAGAAAAAGATGCCATGTCCCTGGATCCAAACTGTACCACCCAACAAAAATATCCAGTTAGAAATGAGCAAAGGACTTGGCAGGCATTTGTCAAGAGAGGAAATTCAAATGGCCAACAGATATTTGAAAACATGCTCAGGATCACTAACCATCATGGAAATGCAAATTAAAACCACAATGATATTTCATCTCAATAGGCTGTCATACAGAAATCAAACAACAAAAACTGGGAAGGATGTCATGAAAAAGGTGCCGTAAACCACAGCTGGTAGGAATGTAAGCTGGTGCAACCACTATGAAAGATAATATGGAGATACCTCAGAAATCTGAATATAGACCTGTAATATGATACACCATCCCTCTTCTAGAATTTGCCAAAACAAAACAAAAAGAAATCAGCCTATGAAAAACTTATCTGTACCACCATGTTCACTGCAGCACAATTCACAAGAGCTAAGATTGATTGGATCAATCAAGCCCTCCATCAACTGTTGACTGGATAAAGAAATCATGGCATGTATACACTATGGATTACTAATCACCTGTAAAAAATGAAATCATGTTTTTTTTCAACAAAAAGGATACAACTGGAAACCATAATACTTAGTCAAATAAGTCAGTTGTAAAAACACAGATACTATGTTTTCCCTGATCTGAGTTAATATAGAGTACTTGAAATGTAGTGCATTGCAGTGAAATGAACATTTTGAGATTCAATAATTGCTTACAGCCTGTCTCTTTCATTGAGGCACAGTGTTTTTTTTTTCTTCATAGTATTTGTTGAACTTCTTTACTTAGTGTAGGATTAACTGTATTAAGTAAACTGAAAGTAGCTCTTTGTGAAAAATTAAGAGTGGGAATGGCAAAGGGATAAGAAAGAAGAATTGGAGCATGGGTGGGAGGGAGGGTAGAGTGGGAAGTATCACTATGTTCCAAAACATATACGTATGAAATACATGAAAGTTATATAACTTACATAAAATTTTAACAAATTTTAAACAAAGATGCCAGTAGGCAAAATGATCAAGTACAAGACAAATACTTATGTTTGCTGTTGATGCAAAAAAATGTCCACAGGGGAACCACAAATTCTCTTGGAATTAAGTGTCTTGTAAACATTATATGCAATGGAAAAGCAGACTCAAGTTCAACCAAGAACACAGCCACTGTGCTGTTTAAGGCTAATTTGTCTTCCCCACTCGGAGTCAATGTGCTAAGAAATAAAGGGAGAAAAAGGCAGTCTGGGATCTTGTGACTATTGAGCCCATTCCTACTCTTGTGAGCTGCTCATTTGTTGTAGGGACACCACCTTTCTAGACTCTTGCAATATTTGCAGTAGATCAAATTCAAGGTTAACTCACATTTGCTGGCCAGCAGCTCCTCGAATCCTTCTGACCACAGCAGTGCTTCCTCTGGGGGAGGCCTGCAAGAGAAGTTCTGCAGTTAAGAGGCCCTTTACAGCTCAGCTGTTCACGTTTGTGAGCACAGGATTCTCAATTTCATTACTGAAAGTTTGTTGTTTGCTTTTCTTGCTGGTTTTGGGCTTCCCAGGAATGGAAGAATCTTTGCAAGAAGTAACTCAACCGTGTCTTCCAATCTTAATCTTAAAAAATGTTGGAAAGCACTACAGCTGAATACATTTTTATCCAATAAAGCCACAGGCAAACATCTAGTAGCCACAGGCAAACCAAATGAGACAAAACAAGTAACATTCTTATTGACATAATATTTAAACTTAGCATCAAATTACTAAAGTTTCCTCAGTTCCTCATACTGTAACTACTAATGTTAAGAGTAAAGATTGGAACTACCTTAAAATCGCAAAGATATCTTTAAAAAAGATTTATTTGTTTATTTGAAAGTCAGAAGTACACAGAGGGAGAAGAAGAGGCAGAGAGAGAGGCAGAGGCAGAGAGAGAGAGAGATCTTCCATCCGCTGGTTCACTCCCCAATTGGCTGCAATGGTTGGAGCTGTGCTGACCCAAAGCCAGGAGCTTCTTCTGGGTTTCCCACATGGGTACAGGGACCCAAGGATTTGGGCCATCTTCTACTGCTCTCCTAGGCCATAGCAGAGAGCTGGATTGAAAGTGGAGCAGCTGGGACTTGGACCCATGCCTATATGGGATGCCAGCACTGCAGGCAAGGGCTTTACCTGATATGTCATAGTGCCAGCCCCATCACAAAGATATTTTAATACACTAAATAGTCCAAATAGCAGATGCTGGGGCCTGGCACTATGAATTAAGCCACCCACCCCATGTTGGTAATGGTTTGAATCCAGATTGCTCCACTTTGAATTCAGTTCCCTGCTAATGCACCTGGGAAATCAGTGGTGGATGGTCTAAGTTCTTGGACCCCTATGCCCTAGTCCAAGACCCAGAAGAAGCTCCTGGCTCTACCCTCACCCAGCCCCTGCTCTTTGTGGCTATTTAGGGGAGTGAGCCAGATGTTGGAAGACTTCCCTTGTTCTGCCTCTCCCTTTCTGTAACTCTTTCAAATAAACCTTAAAAGAAAAAAAAAAGATACTATTTCTGGCCCACAAAAGGTGGCAGTTTCTTTGCAAGGTTAATTGCTTTCCACCTTTGGTCCTGGATGCACCAGGGACCATGCATAGGGAGTAATGGGCCACAACACTCCTTTGAGGAAGACACTGCTCCACCGGGCCTCAGCGCCCTCCACCTGCCTCCTTCCAGCCCTCCCCGAGTGTCCACACTCACAAAGCGAGCATAGCCCTCGTAGATACAATTTCCCCGAGTAGATTCGCATTGTGCGCTTGGCTTTTCTGCAGAAGTTCAGGTTACAGGATATCCCAAAGTGCCCCGTGTGCAGCAAGCCACATGTACTCACGAGGACCGTTTCTCCCGCTTTTCTACACTCTTGGTGCCACACACATTCACCAGCCCCCATGTCTCGTGCGCACACAACACACACTACTAGCCTGCATCCAGCAGAGTGCTGCAGCTTTTATAGCCGGCTGGCGTGGGGGGTGGCACCCGGGCGCCCCGCCTCCACCCTGCGCTGCCATTCCAGAGCGATGATTGGCCGGAGGCTTATTGCAGGGGCGGAGCCTGAGCCAGCGCTGGGCACTGAAGCCCGCTGAGTGGCTGGAAGCCAGGGAGCTGTGGACATCTGAGATACCGCTTAGAGCGCCATCTGGCGAGACACCACGAACTGCAGGCCCATAGAGGGCGATGAATTTTTCCAGAGTGCAGAGCTATGGCATAGGCTGGCTCAGGCCCTCCTGCCTTGTTACTAGGGAGAACAGTTAGAGGGTAATGAAAATCATTCAGAAAGCATCAAGACACTTAAAAAAAGTTTTGTGGGGCTGGCACTGTGGCATAGAAAGTTAGAATTCCATCGGCATCCCATATGGGTACTGGTTTCAGTCCAGGCTGCTCCACTTCTGATCCAGGTCCCAGCTAAGCTAATGCATCTGGGGAATTGGCCCAAGATGGCCCAAGTGCTTTGGCTCCTGCATCCACATGGGAGACCCAGAGGAAGCTCCTGACTCCTGGCTCCTGGCTTCGGCTTGCTCCTGAAATGGCTGTTGTATCCATCTGGGGAGTGAATGAGTGGATGGAAGACATCTCTGTCTCTCCCTCTCTCTCTGTAACTCTGCCTTTCCAAAAAGAAAAGTTTTTGTATTTGTTTTCAGTAATTTGAAATGCAGAGGGAGCTCTTACATTCTTTGTTCATTCTCCAGATGTCTGCAACAACCAGAGCTGGAGCAGGCTGAAGCCAAGAACTCCATCTAGGGCTCCCATGTAGGTGGCAGGGACTCCAATACTTGAGCCATCACCTGCTGCCCTCCCCTCCAGGGTTCTATTAGCAGAAGCTAGAATCAGAAGCAGAGCTGGGACTTGAACCCAAGCATTTTGAATGGGATGTGGAAGGTTTAATCACTGTGCCAAACAAGTACTCCAGTAACACATTTTAAAACTTGCTTGCAAACTGTAAGACCATAACTGTTTAAACATATGGTCTTCATCTCAAGTCTTTGCATCGTATTCTTATATCTAAGTTTACTTTCATATGATTCAATACTTATTTATTAAATGTGCATATTATATAGGTACATGCTTCATCTCACCAATACAAACCTGAACAGACTTTTGACTGAGAACCTTGGATAGACTGTGAAAGTCACTCATAGGCTGGAATTCTGACACAGAAACCATAAGGAGAAAAATCTAGATGTGTGTCTACCTGAGACCTAATTAGAGTCTGGGCCTGATCAATCAAATCTAACTGTTGGAACAGTCTCTTCATACCTCTTTCTCATCTGTAATGAGAAAACCAAGTCATTTTTGGCAGTTTCACATGGCCAAGAAAGTTCAAGTACTAGAAGCTAAGTTTTTACATTTTCTGCAAATCTTATACAAAAGGCCTTTTATAAATTCTAAAGTAGCATACAAGAGTTGATTTTGCATTTGTATTTGTGTGAAAAAAGCACAATGTGAAAGGCATAGCAATTCAAGAGAGGGAAGTTATGAGGATTAGCTCAGGTTATAAATATATAAGTACTATTAAATATCAAGACAGTTGATACAGATATTTAATAAATGCACTCTGGATGATAGCAAATAAAATGAAAGCACACAGATCAGCATTTAAACTCTTCAGAGAGCTCTGTGCCAGGGAAGCACATTGATCTCCATATGTTAGCAAAAGTCAATTTGCATATTTACATGCAAGCAACTGGTTTAAATAAGGAGTATCATAGAGGGTTTCTTTTCAAGATTTATTTATTTATTTGAAAGTCAGTTATACAGAGAGGGAAGAAGAGGAAGAGAGAAAGAGGGGTCTTTCATCCACTGGTTCACTCTTCAATTGGCTGAAATGGCCAGAGCTGTGCTGATCCAAAGCCAGGAGCTTCTTCCAGGTCTCCCTTGCAGATTCAGGGACCCAAGGACTTGGGCCTTCTTCTACTACTTTCCCAGGCCATAGCAGAGATCTGGATTGAGAGTGAAGCAGCCAGGACTTGAATCAGTACCGATATAGGATGTGGGCACTGTAGGAGGTGGCTTTACCTACTATGTCACAGCACTGGCCCCATATAGAGTTTTTTTTTAATAAATAAATAAATAAATATTATTTGCTTTTTTTTCCAAGAACATTTTCAGACTGATAGCTGGTGATAAGTGACAGTTTTTTCCTTAAAATTATGTGGTTGATTGAGAAAACTATCTAAGTATCTATCACTTTATAATTTCTGTGTCAATGAATACTGGTAAGGGTTAGGAGTTAAGAGTTAATAACTGCTAGAGTCAGAAACCTTGTTCTCAAAAAGTTATCATGTCTTTTTTTTTTGACAGGCAGAGTTAGGCAGTGAGAGAGAGAGACAGAGAGAAAGGTCTTCCTTCCATTGGTTCACCCCACAAATGGCTGCTACAGGTGGTGCACCACGCTGATCCGAAGCCAGGAGCCAGGTTCTTCCTCCTGGCCTCCCATGTGGATGTAGGGCCCAAACATTTGGGCCATCCTCCACTGCCCTCTGAGGCCACAGCAGAGAGCTGGCCTAGAAGAGGAGCAACTGGGATAGAATCCGGCGCACCAACTGGACTAGAACCTGGGGTGCCAGCGCCGCAGGTGGAGGATTAGCCTAGTGAATTGTGGCACCGGCCTAGAAGCTACTTTTCAACATTGTTATTAAGAAATCAATCTGGCCAGATTTGTTTTCATTTGTTTTCAAGGGTTCTTTGTATTTGTCACTTATTTTCTCCTATATTAATTCATTCAAGACTCCTCATATCTTCTGTGAGATCAGCTGGACTATTATTTCATATTTTCCTGGATTAAAGGTGAGTACGTAGGTAAAAATCTTCAATGGGAAAATGCAAATAAACATTAGAAAAATAACATTTCCAGTACCAAGACTACTTTTGAGGGACCTGAGGTATTATTTAGGGTTCAATAATTACTTTGTGGAATAGAGTCTTGAAATATCGTATTCTTGTATCATTAGCAAAGTGCCTTCTGCCAGATAGCTCAGTATTCAGCAATGTTTGTGCAGAAAGAACGAAAACTTTCCTTCCACTTGCAAGTTTTCACCATCCAATCTCTTACAATTTGCATAATTTGGAAAAGTATGTAACACGCATGTGACAGCAAGAGTAAGACTTAGGATGTGAAATTTGCACCTCAGTCACTAATATTCTTGCAGAGCTCTCAGCATGTATCAATATTTCAATGTTATATCTAGGTGTCCACCTGCTACTTATGTCATACCTCAAAAATGTGATGACTCCTGAAATTCTGTAATTTCTTTGTATTGAAATATTTTCAGACATTGATTTACTTATTTTAAAAATAGGAAATAATGAGTTACATAGATGTACAGTGATATTTCTGTGGCTTGGAGCAAACTGGTGATTTTAAAAATGAATTACTCCTGTTTAAGTGACAAGCCTACATTAGTGCCCTTAATTTGGACCGAAGTCACTCATAGATAAATTTTAGCTGCTATTAATAAGTGGACTTAATTCACTCTTTCTGTACATGACACTTTGTTTGTTTATTTGGAGTTTTACTGTTTTCAGGATTTTAGAAAATTTGTTTTCAAGGGTTCTTTGGGGAAGGGTATATTTATATTTTCAATTTAAAATTTTAATTAATTTTTAACAGATTCAATATCATTTTTAGATGAAATTCTGAGAATAAAATGATAGTCCCTTCTTCTCTCCCTGTCCACCTCCCTCCCCCTCTCTACCCCACCATCCTTCTCTCTCCCTTTCTTGCTTGCTTTCTCATTTTACACTTGGAGATAACATATTTTAAATTTACACAATAAAAGGCTTACTGCTTTACCAAATAAGAAGTTTAACAAGTAAAAAGCAACCTAGTTTAGCAGGAATATAAGCAATGGCTATCAACAGTAATTGAATGGAAAGAAGTGACCATTTCACTCATGTATAGTGAACATTTTATAAAATCATATTTGCATCAATACTGATTCACACAGGTATTTCTTGTTTTGTTTTTATTTTTTGATGGGCTGATTTTTTTAGATAGAAACTTCTAGCAAATCCCTCCACCCCACTCTAATCAGCCTTTTTGTTTCTGCTTAAAACAATAATGCAAAAAATTCCACATACCCTGCTCTCTGTACCCAAGCCCTTCCACCAGGAAAGCTAGTCTACCTGTGAAGTCTCACACTGTCTTTGTAGTCAGATAACAGTAACAATGACAACAATAGTAAGCAGAACAAGACAACTGGAAAGTACTATTGGTGGTTTCCAACTGACGTTTTTGTTTAGAGGAAGCCCCGTGGAAAGGACAGGAACCTGTGTTTTTCAGGGCAGCAGTTGAACCCCAGAACCCACTGTGGTCATGGAACCAGAGACACATGGCACCCCTCAGAATTCCACTCCAGACAAGATCTCCACTGCAGTCCATTGGCAGCACTGTGGATGCTGCTGCCCCTCTGTCACACCCAGACTTCCCTGCCTCTCCCACCTCTCCTCCCTCAGTGCTCTGGAGTAGAGTAGGAGAGGCACCACAGGCAGGATGGCTAGAGTTGGGATATGGAAACTGTGGCCTCATTCTGGCCCCAGGATCCTTGCTTCCTCATGATCCTGTGTAGGGGTAGGGTGAGCTGGCATTTGCCCTTCCTCTTTTCTTCATCTTTCTTTTGAAAGATGGGCTGTGGACCAGAATTGTTTGTCAATACTTTCAATAGGATGGAAAAACTTGGACTAGCCATGGGGGGGAGGGAGACTAGCAACCAAAAAGATATGGTTTCTGCTCTTGTATTTTGTTTTTGAATATTCACAAACCCCACAGTGGAGGCTGTCTGTTGCTAGAAAGTGCATGTTGGGGGCCCTCATCTGCCCTCAAATTGGAGCCTTTGTGTTTTGGCATCAAGACCCCCAGATTCCTTGTGTATTCATACTCACTTCTCTACCCTGACTCTCTGCTCCTTATTTCATCACCCCTTTCTGATCCATGTTTACCATATTCTGTGAGCTGGCCTCTGCTGAGAAAACACCCTGTGCAGATTACTGAGGGGAAAACACAGCGAAGAAAAGAAAAACATATGTTGCACTTCACTAAAATTAAAATTTTGTGTATTGAACGATTCTATAAACAACCCAGAAACACAGTTCACAGAATGGAAGAGTACACAGGGATACTTAAGTTCATGCAGAGGATGTTTATTATAAGAATACTGTATGTGGATTTCAAAAAAATGTTTTGCACCAAAATAAATCCACCTTTTAATTCCATCTTCCACACATTTTAAAGTGTTGTCTTATCTGGAAATTATATACTGATAAGGAATTAGTACCTAGTATATAAAAAGAGCAATCACTACCCAACAACAAAATACCCAACAACAACAAAAACCCTGAATTTAAAATGGAGAAAGGTTCAGAATAAATTTTTCTCCAATGAACATTCACAGGTTGCAAACAAGTACTTGAAAAGATGCTCACAATCATTCTATACCATATCTAGGATAGACTAATACATTCAAACACATTCATGGTTTCCAAGAGTTAGTGGGAGGGACAAATAGAGAATGATGGATAGTTGGTACAGTTTCTTTCTGTGCTGATGCAATATTGTAAAATGCAGTAAAATAATAGAAGGTTGTTTCCTTATTGTATTACAGTGGTCCATTTAAGATTTTTTTAAATGAGATTATCTAAATAATGCAAATTTAGGTCATACTTATGAATGGAAAATTTTCTGTCATTTGATTTCCAATTAGAAGTATTAACACTTGGCCAAGACCATAATTTCTTCTTTTGTAAAAACACACAGATTCTACTTTCCTCAACACTCATTTTCAAAATGTTGTTAAATGCTTTGAGAATGATTTATCACCAATAATCTTGTCTTTATTTCTTTGATGATAAGATGATTTAATGAGAAAGATGAGTTTTCTTGCATAAAATAGAAAAGTCTTTCTTCATGCATGCTGAAAACTTGGAGGTTCTTGGTTTAGAGCCAGATGCTCACATTTACACCAGGTCTTCTTTATCTTTAAATACATGTGCAGATACTTCTTTTTTTATTTATTGACAGGCAGAGTTAGTGAGAGAAAGAGAGACAGAGAAAAAGGTCTTCCTTCCATTGGTTCACCCCTCAAATGGCCACTATGGCCTGTGCTCTGTGCTGATCCAAAACCAGGAGCCAGGTGCTTTCTCCTGGTCTCCCATGCGGGTGCAGGGCCCAAGCACTTGGGCCATCCTCCACTGTGTTCTATATTTTTTTCATTTCTTCCAGTTAATATTCCACATTTTTCTATAGATGGAATAAGATCACATTGAATTTTAAGATTTTAAGCAATCTTGCAGACTAATGAAACAGCATTTATTACTTCCATCTGCATTTAACATATGATTCAAATGGTTGTTCAAATTAAGCACCTGAAATTTAAAGCCCATAATGATTTACCTGGATACAATAAGTGGCAGAAATTAGGTATAATCCCAAGTTTCTTCTTTTTATGTCTGCTACACCTCTTTGTCATTGTGCAGAAATTTGTCTAGTGTTCTCACTAGATGAGTAAACACGGAAGAAGCAGTTGCACCCAATGGAAGGAAGATTAAGAAGAAAAGGTCAGATTTGAAGAGGAACATTATTGGCATGGATAGGAAAAATGCTTTAAAATGTTCTTTCTCCTTTTTTACCTGTTGGTATTCTTTTTTTTTCTTTTTTGTTGTTTTTCTTTACTTTCTTTCGGTGTTCCTTTCCCCTCTTTTCCTTTTATTTTTTCTATTTTCTCATTCTTTCATATCCTCTAAACTTTGTTTTTTATTTTCTTCATCTTTACTTTATAAATATTTTCCTCTTCATTCTTATTTTCTTCCCTCCTTGTTTTCTTTCTCCTTTTTCATTTCTCTCTCTCTCTTTCTCTCTCTCTCTCTCTCTCTCTCTCTCTCTCTCTCTCTCTCTCTTTCACACACACACACACACACACACTTTCATTCACCTCTAGGTAATACAGTCTACTTCCTATGTATTGATCCTTAACTCTATCAACTTTTTGACTTTGATGCCAGAGGATGTGACAGAATATAAAAAGATCAGCACCCTCAAACCTGATTTTTCTCCTCTGACTTGAATGTGACTCAGGCATACAATCCAAATGAAAGCTCACTTGGGTGGGAAAATGTGCTTTCCTTCTGGATCTCCCAGGACTAAACAAATGTCCCCAGCACCAAGTGCTATCTGCCTTTCTTCTTGCACACATTCCAGGCAGGGCCCTGGTACAGGAATGAGGCAGAACTACATGAGACTCAGCTACACTGCCTTAGTTCACAGTCATGCTCAAGTTTAAATCCAGACTTCTAGGAGTAGGACTTGAAGAAAAATAATGTAGGCAGCCATCATGAGATGGTCTCGGGGCTCCCCTCCCCCCTGCCCTTTCAAAAGCTGTCTGGTGTGAATGTTCCCAACTTCAAAGGAAGATCCTGAAGAAATACACAATTGCTTAGCCTGTGGTGCCTTTTCCAGCTCTCCCCTTGCAGCCCATGCCAGTAACCACCTTTGCAGGACCTGGATATGTCTTCATGTAACACAGCACCAGGCAGTGGGATGGCCTTTTTCTTGGTCAGACACCCATGCTATAACTTTTGGCTGGTCAATGTACCTGTGTACCATCTCAGTGGAAAATAGTACCTGAGGCACAATATTATGATTCTATTTGGGTTGCCATGTACACATCTATAAGCTGCAATTCAGGATGAGGAAAGGTAGCAACTCCTTAAGTCTAAGAAATCTGCTCTTTCATATATTTTTCCAAATGTGTAACTAACTATAAAGAAAATCATTAATTTATACATGTACTTATAAAAATATTGATACCACAAAGACAGTCATACTTTAAAAAAAACATTTCTGCTGATTAAAACACTATTAAATCAAACCTTTATTGCTATTATCCCATATAATTATAATTTCCTATACTTTTCTTCATCCTGAATTATTTCCTATAGATGTATACTTGGCAACCCAAATGGAATCATATTATTATGTCTCAGTCCCAAGCTGTAAAAAATATAATTCAACCTATTTTTCTTTAATCCTCACCAAGACATTTACATATGTATATACATCGATTTATAATATAAAATAATATTTGGCCATAAGATGAATTGAAATAATCTTTGGATTTTTAATTAGATTTTCTTTGAAAGTCAGAGATACCATGATGGAGGAAGCTTTAGAGAGAAAGATCTTTCACCAGCTGATTCACTCTCAGATGGTCACAGTAGCCAGGGCAAAGCTGGCGTGATGCCAGGAGTCAGGAACTTCTTCCAGTTTCAAACTTGGGTAGCAGGAGCTCAAACACTTAGTCCATTTTCTGTTGCTTTCCTGGGCCATAGGCAGGGACATGGATTGGAAGTGAAGTAGCTGAGACATGAAACAGTGCCCACATGGGCTGTTGGCTTTGGTGGTCACAGTGCCAGCCCCAATCTTTGGGTTTAGATACACTTAGTTTTAGAATCCCAAATGATGATTTCACTCTAAGCCTTAGGAAATATTTTATGCTATACTACACTGACTTAAATAAATGAATCATGCATATTAGTAGAATTTTATTATGCAGAAGTAATACAGTTAGCACATAATTACATTACTAATCATAGGTTGATAATTATAAATTCAAGAAAAATCCTATGGTCATATATGGAGATGAATAATAATTATAAATTTAAGAAAAATCCTATGGCCATATATGGAGATGAATAAGTCAAGTCTAAGAATCATATTTGTGGGCATCTGGCCAATAGTTAAGAAACCAGTTAGAATGGCTTCCTCCCAAATCAGAAAACCTGGATTTGATTCCTGCAAGGGGCTCCTGATGGCAAATTCTTGTTATTGTGCTCTTTGGGAGTGAGCAGGTGATTCTGAAGTGGCTGATTCCTTGCTGCACATATGGCAGACCAAGACTGGTCTCCTGGCTCCTGGCTGTATCCTGGGACATCATTGGCCAATGAAGTCATTTTGGGAAAGAACTGTTAGATGAGACATCTCTCTGCTTCTATCTCACCAATCTAAAATAATCTTTTAAAAAATGAAAGAAGTATCTTTTGTGTTTCAACATCAGTAAAAATTATGTTGAAAGATGTAAGTAGCAATGGACAGTTCTCAGAATTCCCAGGTGGTTATCTCCCTCTTCTCCTAATCCTAATGCAGATATCATGACTATACAATGTAGTTAATCATTCATGAAAAAATGTGTACTGCTCATGTTAAATACATACACATTCATGAATCAAATACATGCCCGTGAATATTCAACAATTAAAAGTAATAGCAAGAAAGAATTACAGATGTTTGAAGCAGTTAAAGAAGGATAAGTTGGGGCAGGCATTATGGTGCAGCAGGTTCATCCACCACTAGAGACAACTATTTCCCATCTCAGAGTGCCATTTTGAGTCCTAGAAATTCTGTTTCCAAACCAGCTTCTTGATAATGTAACTGGGAATGAAGTAGATAATGATTTAAGTACTTGAGTTCCTGCCATCCATGCAGGAGACCTGGATAGAGTTTGAGGTTTTGACTTCAATGTGACTCAAACCCAGCTGTTGGAGGCATCTGGGGAGTTAACCAGCAGATAGAAATGAGATCTCCCTCTCTCTATCTCTCTCAATTCAAATAAATAACTTTGAGAAAACAAGAAAAAGAATTATAAAATAAGTCTTTCTAGGAATAGTATCAGAAGGAAATGGATATATTTGGATCTACCCACTGCAGTTTTTCTAACAGCATTTAAGCATAAGGAAATGTTTTGTATAAACTTTTATAAAGGCATAAGACACAAAATCAGCATCTGAAAGCAGAAGTATATTTATACACCAGTGATGATCTTAATGAAAGAAAAATCAAGAAATCATATTCATAATAGCTACAAGAGTTATATACTCAGGAATAAACTTAACTAAATAATTGAAAGAGTTACACAATGGAAAATATGAAATATTGATGAAAGAAATCATCAAAATCACAAAATGAATTGGAAGAATTAATGTCATTAAAAGTCCATAGTCTCTAAAACAATTTACAGGTTCAATGCAATCCCTATCAAACTATGGACATTTTTACTAATTAGAGGAAACAATGCTAAAATCCATATAGAACCATAGTCATAGGATAGCCAAAATGATCCTGAGGAAAAAAACTCAATACTCAATTAGGTGCTTAGGAGCTGCAGAGGTCAAGAAGCCCAGCATCCCAGGTTACAGCAGGCCCTGCAGCTTGCAAGTCCCAGAAAGCAAACACTCTGTCCAATCATCCCCAGCCTTCACCACCTGCCTCTCACACCCAACTTGTAGTCCCTGTTACCTGTTCTTGTCTCCAGCAGCTACATCACTTTCACTGAGAAAACAGGAGCGACTGCCCTTGGTCTGCTTCACCAGCCTTGGCAGCTTTGTGGTAACCAGTGATTTAATCCATTCTGTCATTTTCACACCTGATGGAGGAGCTGAAAAGAAACTCGCCCTTCTGAAACGGGAAGGTAAAACCTTCATTGCCGAGACTTCTGGCCACTCTCACTACCTCTCAAGCCTAAGGGTAACCTGTAGATGAAAGACTGGTTTCCAGTCAACCTCCTTACAGGGTGTTTCCAACCTCTGAGCTCACAATCTCTGTAACCAAGCAACGCTCCAGAACACAAGTGCTCGTGCACCCTCTAGCGGTCAATGGCTGAGCGTGCGCACAGAAGTACGTAGGCTCTGGATTCAGAAAAGCTATTTTGGCGGCCCTGTGGTTCATCAGGGCAGACAGCAGAAGAGCCAGCACAGCTCTCCTGGTGAGAAACCCATTCATCTTGGACCTGGCTCTTGGTACCCGAAGCCACTGGCCAGGAAAGCAGAGCACAGGGCAAGTGGCCCATGGACAGCCTGAGCACATGTTCCGGTGGTGCAGCCTGCTCAGCCTGCCCTAGGAAATGTGACAGCCCATATTGTCAGTGCACTTTAACTCACTTACCTCTGAAGTATGCAGTATGTTGGTGTGAGTGTTTGGAACATTGGTTAGGATACCACATGGGATGTCCACATTCCACATAGGACTGCCTTGGTGCTTGGATCAAGTCTAGGCTCCTATTTTTCCTGACCCATTCCCAGTTGTTGCTGCCACTTTGGGAATGGGCCTGTGATGAGGATGATATGTCTCTCTGTCTCTGTTACTCTCTGCCATTAAAATTAAATGAAAGGAAAGAAAATAATAAAATTTTTTAATGGATAGTATTTTAAAATCTGTTACAGTTAGAAAACTCCCACCTCATTTTTTTTCCCTTTCAGGACTCTCCTGGCAATAGTTATTATTATTTGAGGTGAATTTTTAAACCTGTGCAATTTTTGATCTGTATAAATTTAATTAGAATATACTTTGGGATTCTTACTGTGATTAGGTTAAGAAAAGTATTTTAACTGTATATCCAAATGTTGCCTTCCCCCTACTTTTTGTCTGATTTGTTTCTTAAAAACTATTTGGGAGACAGAGAGAGATTTAGAGGGAGTGGGTGTTCCTGGGTTTTCAGAAAGCAAGCCAGGGAATCTTGTGCCTAAAAACAATTTCTCTAACTCCCTTCTCTGATGTATTTGTTTTCTAAATGTCCATAGTACATGATTTAGCACACTTCGCACATTCCTTTGTTATCTTCTGATTCAACATCCTTGGATAGAAGGGAGAAAAATTTGAATTGGGCTTAGAAGAATGGTATTTGAATTATAACTCTCTAAGTGCTAGCAGTGAGCATCTGAAGCCTGTTTATTCAAATGCAAAATGGCTGTAGCGATGCTAACTCATGTAGTATGGGATTAATCATGATTGTGTTTGTCCAAGGGAAATTGGATAATAAAATTATTATTTTGTTAGTTGATATGGGGCCATCATTGTGGCTTAGTGGTTTTGTCACCAGCTATCATATGGGTGCCATTTTGAGTCCTGATTGTTCCACTTCTGATCCAGCTCCCTACTAGTAGCTTGGAACTGAATTCTGATATTTCACTAAAGCCCATCAGTCTGGGTTTGGTTTTTCTAGGAAGGTATTTCATTGATCTGATCAGATTTGTTTGCTTCTTGGAGAAATGGATTTCTAACACTCTAACACACATTCCTAAGGTCTTTCTGCTCATCTAATGTTTTTATGTTTGTTTATAAGAGGAAAGATCTGTTGGGCTTGGATAGGAATAGATTCAATAACCTTCTCCTTGAGCTATCTCCAGGGGATAGATAAGTTTATAAGGTCTCCTAAGACTGGTGTCCTGACTTCTGAATATTGTGTTTGTGTCCCTGAGACTTCTTTCTTTCACTTGATCTACCCAGACTCAGAGGGTTTTGGCTTACTCCTGGCCAGATGTTTGCCCTTTGGTCAAACTGTGCAGATAGAAATTTCACCAGCTTTACAGATTTTTGAGTTCCCATGGGGCTTTTTCAGGCTCACAACACATGTTTTCCACCCTAAACATCTGCTTCCTTCATGTTTCCCACCACCATGGTAATGTGTGCATTTATTCTCTGGCACAGTTTCACCAGGGACAACTTAAAATTGCAATGGCCATTTTGAGAGACATTTGGACATCTCCAAAAGAGGTACTTTGAAAAAAATCAGAAGGCAGGGCCAGCATTGTGGCCTGGCAAGTAAAGTTGCCATCTGCAGTGCCAACATCCCATATGGATGCCGGTTCAAATCCCAGCTGCTCCACTTCTGATCCAGCTCTCTGCTTTGGCTGGGAAAGCAGAAGATGACCCAAGTCTTTGAGACCCTGCACCCATGTGGGAGAACTGAAAAAAGCCCTTGGCTCCTGGCTTAGGATTGGCACACCTCCAGCCATTGTGGCCATCTGGGCAGATGGAAGACCTCTCTCTTTCTCTTTCTGCCTCTGCTTCTCTGCAACTATTTCAAATAAATAAATAAATCTTTTTTAAAAAATTCAGAGGAAACGTCATGAGCAGACTGTCTTTTTTGTCTGAGAGATCATTTTGTTTAATGTAGAAGATATAGCCTCCTTAGTTTACATATTTGGGGTTTAATAAATACTAGCTAGCTATTTAATTATATGACTTGATAATGTAATGTCAAAAGCAGCTATTAGCCACTCTTTGTGGGTGCATATGTTTCAAAATCTGTATTTCTACATGTTAACATTCTCCTTTAAAAGAAACTTAAGTAGCCTTTTACAGTGATAACTGCAAATTTGATTGTAGCTGACTCCCTTTTAATTTTTTCTTCTGTCCACTTCCTTTCTTTTTCCCTCTCATGAATTTTTAAAGATCAGTATGCAAAAAATTCATTTGTTGTCATGAATACATTCTGGGAATACAGTCCAGATAAGTGTATCTAAAAGCAAAATTTAAAGTTAGTACATTGAGGATATGCTATTTCCTAGGTATCATTGTAGCCATGAAAGAAACAGAAGTTAAAAAAAGAAAAGAAGGTGGAAGCCCTTGGTAAAGTGGTTTAGATGTCACCTGTGATGTCTAAATCCCTTATCAGAATACCTGTGTTGGAGTATAACTCCTCTCCCAACTCCATCTTCCTGCTAATGCACACCTAGGGAGGGAGCCTGTGATGGCTCAAGCCCCTGAATCCCTGCCACCTGGATTGAGTGTCAACCTCCTGACTTCAGCTTGGGTCTTCTGGGATTTTGGAAATTGAACCAGCTGGTAGATGAGCCTTTGTCTCTCCAATAAACTAATTAAATACAAATTATTAAATAAAATTTAAAGGATATCTATACAACTCTGTATTCAACTAGTGGAATGATAATAATGGAGATCTTTCAAAGGCTATAATTTCATGAAATATAATGCTATAAATCATAATAACTCAGTGATAGCCAAGTTGGAATTTCCAAATTCTCAGCTAATTTTAAGAACTTAGTGCTAAGTTAATAAAAAATAACCTTTGGGTGATTTTACTGTTCCAAAAGAAAAAGAAAGTAAATACATTGATTTACACTGACTTTTTCAATGACAGTATGATAAGAAAGCATGCAAATTTTTTTGAAAATGTGATATAATTGTGTGTGTGTATATATATATATATATATATATATATATATATATATATTTGGTTTTTTTATTTTTTTTTATTTTTGACAGGCAGAGTGGACAGTGAGAGAGAGAGACAGAGAGAAAGGTCTTCCTTTTGCCATTGGTTCACCCTCCAATGGCAGCCATGGCCAGCATGCTGCGGCCAGTGCATCACGCTGATCTGAAGACAGGGGCCAGGTGCTTCTCCTGGCCTCCCATATGGGTGCAGGGCACAAGCACTGGGCCATCCTCCACTGCACTCCTGGGCCATAGCAGAGAGCTGGACTGTAAGAGGGGCAACCGGAACAGAATCTGGCACCCCAACCAGGACTAGAACCCGGTGTGCCAGTGCCACTAGGCGGAAGATTATCCTATTGAGCCACAGTGCTGGCAGGTGTATATATATATATATATATATATATATATATATATATATATATATATAATAGGTAGATATGTATACTTATACATATATTTATTTTATCATATGTACATAATTATTTTAAGTTTTAAGAGAAGATATTTATCGACTTCTTGCTTGTGAGATGATGGGAGCTTTGCTTAAAAACCCTGTAGCTCAGTTTCCTCAATTGTAAATGGAGATACATAGCATCTGACTCCTAAAGCTGTTTTAAAGAATAAATAATTACCTTCAGAGTACCCAGCATACTGACACCAAGAAGGAGCTCAAAGAATATTTGCTATTATCATAAGGAGTAGCACTGTGTTTCTGCATTTGCTTGTTGTTTTTTCAGTTCTAATACAAGACTGAATTTCAGTTCATCTGGTTGGTTCATTTAAGCAGGATAGGAAGCCCTTGGGAATAAATATGAAGAGATCAGTTCCCCTGGGGTAGTTGGAAAATAATCCTGGAACTTGTTAATTAAAATCTTGCTAATTAACCTGCTTATCCATGGTCTATTAAATAATCAATGAAGTTTGCCACACAAGTAAAGGCCTTGCCAAATGCCTCCTTTTCCAATTCTCTGGCCCAGCTCTAACTGCTAATGGTCTCACCTAAGGGACACAACCTTCCAAATTCTTCCAAATCTGATACAGTCCCTTCATCTCATCATAGGGTTGGGCACAGAGTACAGCTATGTTTTCATCCTAGAAAAGATCTCCAGGGCAGAAAATGGTCACATGTGTTGGTGTGATCAGCCTCTCACCTCCTTTCCTCCAAGCTGAGTAATGCCCAGGTGTTTGTCCCCAGTGTCTTCAACACTCATCTGCACTTCTGTATGAACCACACCAATGATTTGCATAGTCCTCTCTGTGAGCATGATTCCTGCTACAGGGGTCTGCCCTGGCAACCCAAGAGTTCTGAGAGTGTGACTCTGCATCCAGAGCTTGCCCAGACCCAGGCTACACCTTGTTCCTCACAGGCAGTCACAGTGTTTTCACAGTCTCAGCACCCAGGATTCCCATGGTCAAGGACTGCATGAGGGTGCACTCTGCCCCACTAGCTTGTTCTGTCCACACAGTGACTGAGGAGTTCCTGGAGCTATGTCCCATGTATTCTACCCTGGCAGATGGAGCCTCTCAGCCAGACTGAAAGTCAGTGGGGAATGGGAATTTTTCCCTGTCGCAAAATCCTTGGGTGACATGCATGTGAAATACCTGCTGGCCACAGCCCCACTCCTTTCACAGTTGTGCTGAGTGTGTACAAGTGTCCCAACTGGCAGCATTTCCCTTTGGTTACAACAGATTCTCCTCCAAGCCTATTGCAGGTTGAACATGGAGGAGCTGGTGTTTACCTGATGACAAGCTGGAGACAGTAACCACCAATTTACTTAAAGTGCAGTGGTTGCCCCTGCCAACAGTGCTTACTAGTTGCTGTGAAACACAGAGTAATAGAATTCACTAAACTGTACATTAAATTTCTATGAAGCTGCAAATGTTTGAGAAGTCATTATATTGTAAGTTGAAATATTATTTAAATCTGAAAATCCTATTATTATTCAATACACTTTTGAAAAAGTTTCAAGATTTGGAAATACTTTGAGTGAAAACTTAAAACTTGAAAGTAGCTTAAGTAAGCCCTTTTTGTAATATTATTTTTGAAACTTATTTCATGTTTTGATGAATTAAAAAGCAAATATATAAACATTGTCTCATAGTTTACTTCTAAGGACACAAAAGTATCAAATTCCCTAAATGAGAAGTTGAAGCAGTTGGTTCCTAGGTAATTGTATAATACCTCAGTGTAACCTCAAAATATCACTTCAATTTTGCTCTAAGTGCCCATGAATTTTTCAGTTCCACCTTATATAAATATTATATGAATTCTATATAAATATATAGATAGAGATAGAGATATATGAAATGTAAATAACATGTCTTGTGTTATTTGCTGGCTTTTAATTTAAGTCTTTCAGGCAATGATTCCTTTACCAAATTCATTTCAACAGGGAGAGAAACATGAGAAATCCATAGAGGAATTTTTGTTGGTAAATGTCATGAGACACATATGATGAAAAGCATTTAGTTTAAATTCTCATTTCTAATATTTCTAAGGAAGATTATAATAGAATATTACAAAAATTTTAGCTTTATAAAGCCCTATTTAAAGCATATCAGAAATAGACAATTGTGATAAAGAAGTAAATGTATTTATAGCGAGCCAGTGTATTTTGTGTTATTTGACTCTATATATATATGTGTATCAGAATATACATGAGAAGGGTGGCATTATCATGACATTTTAAAACACATTTCCAGGAGAAGTCTAATAGATTTATAATTATTTAAAATACAAAGTGGTGAAATGAAGAGCTGGCATTATGGTGTCATGGCTAAGGCTGCTGCCTGAGATGCCAGCATTCCATATGGGCATCAGTTCTTGAACTAGCTTACTTGACATCCAATCTAACTCTCCACTAATGGCCAGGGAAGATCAGCAGAAGATGGTCCAAGTACTTTGCCCTGCTCTCCATGTGGCAGAGCTAGAAGAAGTTCCTTGCTCCCAGCTTTGGCCTGGACCATAACTGGCAACAGCCATCTGGGGAGTGAATCAATGCATAGAAGATATCTTTCAATGTCTTGATCTGTCTTTCTGTCTCTCTCTCTGGCTCTCTCCCTCTCTCTCTGTAACTCCTTCAAGTAAATAATTATTTTTTAAAAATAAACACTAAAATGAAATATTCACCAGAACAATAAGTTCAAGAAATATAAGAATGGCTTGGTTTCTTGTCTCAGAATTCATTAATTCTATGAAATTTCCAACTAAGCACAAAAATGAAAAACACAATAGAAATAAAGAAGACATCTAATCCATCTATAGGACTATAAATAATGCTTGGAAGCTTTACATGTACTCTTTAAATACACAAAAACCCAGTGACAATTATTTTTTGTTCTATTTCCTATAGTTGGTTCTGCATTCAATTATGTCTGCCACTAAAAACTTAGTGTAGATTGAAGGTATTAATAATTATAAATTATTTACCATTATTTTCCATCATCATATGCTTTTCACTTACCCTTATATCTGGATTGTGGGCATTCAATGAATAATGATTAAAAATTGAATGGAAAACTGGTTAATATTTCTAACTCATTCAGAAGCTAACTAAAACCATTCTTGAAGAATTTCTCTTGTCCTAGCAGATTCATATCAAAGATGTCAAAATCCTGCTTTGAATATTATAGGCTTAATTCACTATTTGCTAAGTTAAGATGCAGGACACCATTAATAAAAACTATATAATAAACTCAAAGGAATACTTCCTTTACAAGTTTTTTGCAGAGAAACAATTTCTTCAGTCTGTTGGGGGATGAGAATGTAGGGGAATCACTGAGCCATGTATTTCAAATAATTATTTAACTTTAGTTTTATCATATGTGAGACAAATTCCTATGCCATTGTGTGTTCTGAACACAATAATAAAATGAAGCACATATATTCTTCAACACATTCTGGTTGTCGTACTGAGGAAAATCATTGCATCATTACAGTGCAAGTACATGCTGCTTCCCTGAGCTTGCAGAGTGCATCTGTGAGTTACTGGCAGGGTGCCTTTCACCCCATGGAGGCCCTGTGCTGTGAGTATGTGAGTCCAACAGGACAGTGGAAGTTCAAGCTTGGACTGGTTGAAAAGTACTAATGATTGAAGAGCATTCTTGTGGTAAACAAGAGAGCAGGGAGAGAGGGATTCACATTATATGTGAAACTAAACCTTAGAGCTTGACACATTATCTTATTTTTTGATAGGCAGAGTTAGACAATGAGAGGGAGACAGAGAGAAAGGTCTTCCTTTGCCATTGGTTTACCTCCCAAATGGCCTCTATGGCTGGCATGCTGTGCTGATCTGAAGCCAGGAGCCAGGTGCTTTCTCCTGGTCTCCCATGCGGGTGCAGGGCCCAAGCAGTTGGGCCATCCTCCACTGCACTCCCTGGGCACAGCAGACAGCTGGATTAGAAGAGGAGCAACCAAGACAGAATCCAGAACCCCAATCAGGACTAGAACCTGGGGTGCCGGCGCCGTGGGCAGAGGATTAGCCTAGTGAGCTGCGGCACTGGCAGACATATTATCTTATAATATCAGCATTCATTTGCTTAAAAAATCCTGGAAGTAAACCTCATCAATTTTCAGAATGTAAATAGAGAGTAATATAGTATGGTTGCTTGTATTTCAATGATAGAAGCACTAAGAAATGCAGTAAGGAGGAGGTTCGATGTGTTTGAAGGCTGTTGGGAGGAGTAACCATCAAAGTAGGATGATAAAGGGAAATTTTGTTTATCACTTTCTATTTTTCCCATTGTTTTAATCCCCTAGAGAAAGTTCTAGCAAAAAAACATAAGTAATAACAGAGAAGTGGGAGCAGAGAATGGTCAAGTTGTCCAATTTTTTAATTCTGATGGAGTCAGTTGCCAGGGACTTGTTTGATTTTCAGCCAAGCAGCAAAGCAGCTGTGTTGGAAGACCTGGCATTAAATGCATAATGTCATCAGATTTTTAGGGCCTGCAGCATTAATCAGGCATTTCATCCAATGGTAACGGTTAGGGAGCAGCCAATAAGCACGTTCTCCACAAGTTATGGTCACAACTGATAAAAATAGGACAACAAATTTTATTTCAACTGTTGTTTCAAGCATTCAAGAAAATATACAATACAATTATTTAAAAGTATAAAATAGACATGATTGAAATGTGAATTATAAACAATAAAAATGGTTGTTTATTTTTTTATTTTTTTTTCAGTTTATGAGTTTACTCAGTTGGGAGTGCATCACTTCTAGGTATTATAGAATTCTTGGTGATAGGTTTACTCATGTGGTGCCACTGCAAAGAAGGTAACAGTGAATGACTTTCAGTCTGGAAAATGCCCTCTGGCATTCTATATTTTGACAGAGGGAACTTGAGTTGGTTGCCTTGCATTTACTGTCTAATACACATACATACAATGAAATGCACATTCTTTGGAAGTTTTATGTAAGTCTTATGTGGGTAAGTACCAATGTATCTGAGATCATGAAAAATTCTTCTTCACCTCCATTTCTATTTCCCCAGACTTATCCTCTAGGGGAAAATAACCAAGGACTAGAGGAGTGAAGAGAAATGAAAAATTCAATGTCTATGACTGGAAAAATGAACTACAGATGAATTTTTTCTTTAGAAATTCATATGTAATACTTGAAACAGTATTTTAAAAATCAGGTTATGTTCCTGATAACAATCCCTTCTACAAATCACTTTGCAGACCTTTCATTAATTTACCTAGAAGAAAAAATACATATAAAGCATCCTATTATTATATAAGGCACCATATTTTGAACATCAAAGTTCACACACAGAAACATATGCATATAAAACACATATATACTATGAAACTGTATAAGCACATGACACCAAATTAAGTAGCTATCTAAAATGCTGTATCATTGTTGCCTCATAATTAAAAAAAAAACTGTAAGACATTTTTATACAGTTTAATGTAATTTGTCTAAATACTATTACTCACAAAGGAACAATATTGTATTTACATGGCTTAGTGTGACACAGACATTAATGTCCTATTCATAATTTTATCATAAGCTTTAGTACAATTATGCAAGGAATGTAGAGAAGCAAATCCATTGTTCACACTACTACATGACAAATTCATCACATTAAAATATTTATATATATATATATTTATTTTAAAGATTTATTTATTTGAAAGGCAAAGTTATAGAGAGGTAGAGGCAGGGAGAGGGAGGGAGGGAGAGTGAGAGGGAGGGATGGAGGGAGGTCTTCTATCCACTGGTTCACTCCCCAGATGGCATGATGGCCAAATCTGTGCCAATCCAAATCCAGGAGACAGGATTCTCTTCCAGATCTCTCACATGGATACAGGGGCCCAAGGACTGGAAACATCTCCCACTGCTTTCCCAGGCCATAGCAGAGAGCTGGTTCAGAAACAGAACAATCAGGACTTGAACTAGTGCCCAATGGGATACCAGCACTGCAGGAGGCGGCTTTACCCTCCATGCCCCAGCACTCTCCCACAGTACTAGAGTCTTCCAGTGGAGTCTTCCACTGAAAATATAACTGAGCAAATCACTGTTAATATTGTTAAGCCATAATGGCCATATAGGCATATTTTAGAAATTATGTTTAAGATGTCACAGTGATGTGTTGCCAATAGAACAATGTATTTTTTGCTTTCAGATCATTCAGTAGTTCCATTAGCAAAGGTGATAGCAATGCTGATACTTCTGGAATCTCAAGGAGAAATTTAAATGGGATTATGGAGGAGAGACCTTGCTTGTTAATGTAATATTATCAATGTAAAGAGCCTTTCAAATGAAAGAAAAAAAAGTGCATTGCTGGCAGGCTTTGTGGCTTATCAGATTTATCCCAGCTAAACATAATTTGGAAAATAGATGTTGAAAGGGTAAGAACTGATTCCCACTATGGTAAGGCTGCCTGGCATGGCCACAGTGGCTGTTGCTCAGAAGAATGGCAGGAGACTGGGCCAGCACCATGATGTGAGCATTCCTATGAATGGTGGTTTGAGTTTCAGCTGCTCTATGTCTGATCCAGCTTTCTGAGAATGTACTTAGGAAAACAGCCAAATATGGCCCAATGTTAGGGGCCCTCCATCAATGTTGGAGACATGGATGGATTCCCAGGCTTATGACTTCATTCTGGTGCAACCTAGGCCATTGCAGCAACTTGGCCAGTAAACCAGTAGATGGAAGTTTGTGTTTGCTTTCTCTCTCTCTCTCTCTCTCTCTCTCTCTCTCTCTCTCTCTCTCTCTCTCTCTCCCTTCTGTCCTTCTTTCCATCTCCCTCTTCTTTCCACTCACTCTATTTCTCTGACTTTCAAATAAATGAGATATTTGTAAAAACTGAAAAATATTTCTCTGAGTCCTCCAGTTTTGACTAAATTTAGTAAAGAAAATGAGAGTGGAGCCAGGTTGTTCATAACGTTTGACAGAGAAGAGCTCTGTCATGAAATTGTAGGGAGTTCACCAGTGTATGGCAGTACATCACAAATACCTCTGGATAATCAACAACAACAACCACAAAGGAGCACTTTATTTTTGGACTATAGGCTCTCTGACCTGTCCCATGACATTCTCGGTTGAATGATTAACCAAACATTGGCAGGGGAATATAGCATTGTGACTTCATCCAAGGCTGCATTATCCTGAGATGGTTGACGGATATATTCAGACACTGCTATATAGATCAGCATGGTAGGATTCAGGTGTATAATCAGCAGTATCTTCACATGGTCCTCAGAATCATACATCAGCCTTCTGTGATTAGCCACATAACTATGCAAGAAACACTGAAATGCCAAATATCTTACCTTTAATGAAACAGAACACAGTACTAGATTTTATATAGTTAATATCTGAGGACTGTTAAATATGTGTATAGTTCATTCATGTTTCTGTAGTTCAGCAGTATTATTATAATGCAAATATTGCAGTTGTGATGGTATCATGATGAACACATTGGGTTTGGTAACTCTTTAATTGTACCATTGTACATATTGCATTGTCAAACTGAAAAGATGTGTCAGGAATTATGTTTAGGCAAAATGATCATGTGATTTTCTAAATATCTCCTGTCCTGCAGTATAAATAAATTTTTCAACAAATAGGGACTTCAAAATAATACAGAACTTGCATGGAAGTATTTTCCTGTGTCTTATTTTAAAAGAGGCATATTTATTGGAAAATACAGCATAAGCAATAAAGCAATATTTACTTACTGAAAAAATTACTTGAATTCTTCCTAAGACTTACATGGTCATCTAGATTCCAGAAGCTAAAAGAACCAATGTAGTCCACCCCACTGCAAAAAAATAAAAATAAATAAAATAAATAAAAGTCCAGAACACACTTTAGTCAAACTATGAAACATAAAGGAAAAGGAGAGAATCCCAAATATAGTAACAGAAAGTGACATGCTTTTCATATTTAATATAAAGGAAAAGAAGCAAGTTTGTCAATAGAAACCATAGAGACCAGAAGAGATTGGGGTAATATATTCAATATTTGAAAAAAAAACACTGAACCATGAATATTATATTCAGCAAAGCTATCCTTTAGAAATGGAGGCAAAATAAACTATTTCATAGACATACAATAACAGAGAATTCTACACCACTAGATGAGGCTTAAAGAAATTCTGAAGGGAGGCCTATATTAGAAGTAAACGATAGACACATAACACTACCAAATTCACCAACAGTGCTGATACCATCAGCAACTAATCAGCTTAGTGGCAGTTGGTAGTTCTTATCAAAACATACTATACTTCATTGTAAGTGGATTCAATTCTCCAGTCAAATACATACTGGTTGGTTTAGTGGATTAAAATTAAAAATACCCAACTCTACATTGACCACATGAAACTAACTTCACAAGTAAAGAAACAGATAGACTAAAAGTGAAAGCCAGAAGTCATTATACCAAGCAAATGGAAACCAAAAGTGAGAGAGAATAGCAATACCCATATTAAATCAAAATAGCATATTAAATCAAAATAACATATCAAACCAAAAACTTATATTGTCAAAAACTATAGAAAGAGACTAAGAAGCACATTTTATACTGATAAAAAGGTTTAAGTCCCAAGAGGTTATAGTAATCATTGACATCTATTCACCTAGCACAACACCTCCAAGAGACATATAGTAACTATCATTAGACCTAAAGGGAACGATGGACTCTAATACAGTAAGAGTGGGCAACTTCAATGTCATACTGTTATCAATGGATAGATAAACCAGACAGAAATTCAATAAAGATATTGAAAAAGATTAACCATACTGAGCAAATGGATCAGTTACAGATGTAGTTACAGAAGTAACTGGGTATAGGTTTATCTGACAGCTGCAGAATATACATTCTTTTCATCAGTACAGGGAGCTTTTTTTTTTACTATCAATTCACATTTTAAGACTCAAATCAAGTCTTACTAAAATTTAAAAGAGTGAAATAATTCCTTGTAGCTTCTCAGGCCACAGAGGAATAAAACTAGAAATCAATAAGAACAATAGAATATTTACAAATTAAGCAGCATGCTACTGAATGGCCAGAATCCCTGAATGAATTTAAAAAGATATAAAATGCTCTTGAAAAAAAATACAATGAAAATGCATCCTATCAAATCCTGTGGGATACTGCCAAGGCAATACTAAGAGGAAAGTTTGTAACAATAAGTACTTATATTAAAGAGAAAGATTGCAAATAAATGATTGAAGCATGTATCCCTAGGACTTAGAAAAACAAGAAAAAGCCTACACAGAAATGAGGTGAGATGTAATGAAAGTCAAAATATAAGTAAGATTGAAACTAGAAAAATACTATAAAAGAACAACAAAACCAAAAGCTGCTTTTTAAAGAAGATAAGCATAATATATAAGCTTTAGATAGATTAAAAATAGAGAAAAATCATAAAATTACAGGTATAGAAGGAGATATTATAGCTGATACCACAGAAATAGAAAGAATCATAAAATTACTATGAATAAGTGCATGGTAACAAATTTTAAAATCTCAAATAAAGGTTTAAATTCCTAGTTACATATATTATAGCAATGACAAGTTGGTTTTTTAAAGCTTTTTTTATTATTTTTTATTTGTGTTTTTATTTTTTGACAGGAAGAGTGGACAGGGAGAGAAAGAGACAGAAAGGTCTTCCTTTTCTGTTAGTTCACCCCCCAATGGCCGCTGTCACCAGCACACCATGCTAATTTGAAGCCAGGAGCCAGGTGCCTCTCCTGGTCTCCATGCGGATGCAGGGCCCAAGAACTTGGGCCATCTTCCACTGCACTCCCAGGCCACAGCAGAGAGCTGGACTGGAAGAGGGGCAACTGGGACAGAATCCAGTGCCCCAACTGGGACTTAGAACCCGGTGTGTCAGCGCCACAGGCAGAGGATTAGCCTAGTGAACTGCAGCACTGGTCTTTTTAAAGCTTTTCAATTTTATTTTTTGGAAGGTAGAATGACAAAGTGAGGGAGAGACAACAAAGGGATCATTAATCTATTGGTTCATTCCCCAAAGGACCTCAATTGTCAGGGCTGAGATCAGCAAAAGCCATTAGCCTGGGAATCCATCTGAGTCTCCTACATGGATGGCAGGGGCCCAGCTACTTGGTCCAACATTCTCTACCTTTTCAGGTACATAAGCACGGGGCTGTGTTGGAAGCAGAACAATGGTGACCTAAACAAGCACTCTAGTATGAAGTGTCAGCATCACAAGCAGTAGCTTAATCTGCTGTGCCACATGCTGGCCCTCATAGTTGGGTTTTAACCTGGGGGTAACATCATCATGTCTAAACTTTTGAAAATATAAAAGAATATCTGGCCAGCTCTGTGGCTCAGTAGGCTAACCCTCCACCTTGCGGCACCGGCACACTGGGTTCTAGTCCTGGTTGGGGCTCTGGATTCTGTCCCAGTTGCCCCTCTTCCAGGTCAGCTCTCTGCTGGCCACCCCATGGGAGACAAGGAGGAAGCACCTGGCTCCTGCCCTCGGATCAATGTGGTGCACCAGCCACAGCATGCTGGCTGCAGTGGCCATTGGAGGGTGAACCAATGGCAAAGGAAAGCCTTTCTCTCTCTCTCTCT
Source organism: Lepus europaeus (assembly GCF_033115175.1). Taxonomy (NCBI): domain Eukaryota; kingdom Metazoa; phylum Chordata; class Mammalia; order Lagomorpha; family Leporidae; genus Lepus; species Lepus europaeus. The sequence goes on along the minus strand of NC_084851.1, from coordinate 9,053,169 downwards.
CTCTCACTGTTCACTCTGCCTGTCAAAAAAAAAAAAAGAAAGAATATATGAAAGTCTGAAAAATATTTCAGAAGGTAAGGTTGCAAGGAACACAGTTCAAAGATTACTACAATAATATTGGGGTACATAGTATTAACCTGAACTTAGGTAAAGACATGGGAGAGAGCGGAATCAACAAAAAAGACTAGGAATGACACTCTCACTGAGGAAGGTACCCTGGGAAGTATATTAACTCCTTGGCTGAGCGTTACCTTATATGACTTTTTTTATTCAATTTAAATATAAAGGATATTTCTGAGACAGCATTATGACAGTGCTTGATGTGCACTGCTAAGCAGTATATGCAGATATTCTTAGAATTATAGCATATGTAAATATGTCTTATATTCTTGCACCAGTCTTAGGTTTACAATGAATTCCAAGTTGTTCGTTTAGCATTATTGAAGTTTTAGAATAAGGCCACTCAAAATCCTCTCAGGTTATTTCAGGTGACTGATTATTCTAGTTAATTATTATTGTAATTAAAATTATTCTAGTTGTAACTTTAAAAATACTTGTATTTTTTATATTGTATTCTTAAATGTACAGAAGTACTAATTATTTTTTATGAGGAAAGCCACAAGTACTTGTTAATAGAACTAATTTATTGTGTTTTAATCACAGTGTTTTAATCACACTTTCACACTAAATCCCTTTGCAAGACAAAGTTTTTTCATTTGCCTTTTATATTTTAAACATGTTTTTTGATGTTTTGAAAAAGACTACTTGTTTATTTCCAGCTACTTGAAAAGCAGAGAAAGACAAAGAAAAGAAATAGAGAGATAAATCTTCTTGCTACTGTTATACTCCCTAAATTTCAAGAACTGTCAGGGCTGGAAAAATCACAGTCAGGAGCAAGGGCCCATGAGCTAGGGAGTCTGTGACTCACGTGGGGAGGCAGAAACCCAAATGACCCATCATCTACTCCTTTTCAGGGTGTGCTGGCTGAAGGTCGGATTGGATGCCGGGTTGCCAGAACATACATCAGCACTCAAATACTATTGTGGGTATCTCAAGTGATGGCTTACTTCACTGTGCCACACTCACCCGTACCTTACTCTCTCACTTTGACTTTATAGTGTGTTTGTTTAGGGAAGTCAACTTGCCATCCTTTATAAGATACATAATATGTTATGCAAGTCATAGAATTATGTTGTTAGAATTAAAGTGAATTTAACAAATTCATACTGCTTAATATTAATAATTTCATATAATGTCCTATAATGAACTTAAATATTTTACAAATAATAATTTTCAGTACCCATAAATCTTGTTTTTATTGAAAATATCTTTAAGGGTGGGCATTTAGCTTAGTGGCTAAGACTTGGTATAATTGTACCCCATGTTAGAACACCTGGGTTCAAATCCTGGGTCCACTTCTGTTTTCTGTTTCCTGAATGACAGATTGTGGTCCAAGTACTTGAATCCCTGCCACTGCTGTGGGGGACTCAGATTGAGCTTTTGGCTTCTGGCTTTTGCCTAGTTCATAACTGGATGTTGCAGGCATTTGGGTAGTGCACCAGAAGGTGGGCGATATATCTTGGTCTCTCTATCTCTGCCTTGCGAATCGAAAATGAATTTAAAAAATATTAAACTTGGTTTATTTCTATAAAACACTGTCAGTAACTTAGTCAGAAAGCTTAATGTAAATTTGATTATATGTTGAGTTAGTATGAGTGGCATGATTTTTTTTTGTTTCTTAATATTATTCACTCTCTTTCTAATTTAATCCCCATTGTACAATATTATTGCCCTTTAAGTTACATAGAAACTATCACTAGGAAAAAAAATCACTTTACAAATCGCATTACAAACATATTCTATGTAAAGAGTATTTTACCCATTTTAATTTTTAACTTTACCCTATCCATTTTAAATTTTATTTTCACGTTTATAATTTTTTTATTTTATTTAAACATTATAATTTTTGTCTGTTCTTCCCTGAATCCTTACTCAAAAACAAGTCCTGGACCCTAAGTTCTGGACACTGAAGTCTGAACCTTAAGTTATTTCTCTCCACATGAATTCCCCACAGTGTATACAGTATATAAAATGAAACATAAACATTAAAAATAAACTACAGGAAACAGTCAATTTTGTTCAATCACTTATCACCTGTCAGTGAAGTCTACACAGGGAATTATGATGAACTTGGACACCAACTGAAGTTTAGGCTTTGCTTCTGCTGCTCTGAAAGGCGGCCTGGGTGCTTCTCCCTCTCAGGAGAGGAGGGTCTGTGGGAGCTGGGCGCCCAGTGTTCTTGGTCACAGGAGGGCGGCCTCAGCCACTGTTCATGAGCAGCAGGAGCTGCTGCCCTCAGGCTTCCTCACTCGCGTTGGCAGCCTTACCTTGTCGGGAAGAGGTACCTGGGCTATGGTTTTATCCCATTCCCCATCTCTCACCCAGCAGAGGAGCTCAAGAGACACTCGCACCCTTCAATGGGGAGGTAAGACCTCCTTCACAGCTGATCCTTCTAGCGGTTTTTCCCAGCATGGAAACCTGAGGCAAGCCCAGGATAGGAGCAAGCCCTGGCCTCAACGTCCCAGCACACAGGCTTCCTGTTCCCACAGTCTTAACTCACAGTGACTGTAGCCAAGCAATGAGGTTAAATGGAAGTGCACGCGCACCTGCAGAGGGCAGTCACTGGGCATGCGCACGGAAGACCAGCGGCCACCAATAATCAGTGCCTATGCTGGGTCCTCGCTTCTGAGCGATGGCCTTCCTTGCTTTCAAAATGGGTGGGTCCTGGTGACAGTTGGCAACATTTCAAGAAGGAAAGATTCAGATCTGGAACTTCAGGAGGCTGAAGACCTTGTACCTAGTAAATTTCCCTAAATTCTCTGTGCCTCTCTTTATCCCTAAGGTACACATCACTCTGTTCTACACAGTTTCTTTGGGAATTTAACAGCTGCAGCAAAACTATGTTTTCATGACTTTAGAAACCGGCCATACGTGTTACCAATTGTGATTTTAGGAACAGAAATTAGTGCATGTTTGTGTTATTTCAATTTTGATTATTTTTATAGGAACAACCAAAGAAAAACCAGTTTTATGTTATAGACCATGTAAAACATAATAAACATAGATATTTAGGAATATAGAATAAATTTAAAAACTCTTCAAGGAACCTTCAAAACAGTATTTTAAATATGACTTATTTGCATTCAGCCACTTTTTCCAAAAAATGTTTGTCTCTTTTTTGTATTTTGATGATACTCTGATTTATAAATAATTGTTGATATTTCTGACTAGTTTTTGTGCTCTGCAATTGTACAGACTATTTCTGAGAGAAGATCTGTCTTGTACAGTATCCTATGTAATAAAGGGAATGGGTTTCATTTAATTATCATTTTATTGAGCACAACTATTATGATTGGAGTATTGATAATATATTATGGAGGAAAATAAAAGAAAAACCTGCTAGCGTATATATGTATTTTTATATATGGAAAGGAAAGTTTTTGTTTGGCTTTTATAGTACTTTCTGATTTTAAATCTATTTTCTTTCGGATCTAGAAAACAAAGTGGATAATCTAATTACTGAATGAAAAAGAAAAGGAATTTTTACCAAAGTCTCAATGTAGAAATGAATAAGCTGGCCAGCGCCGAGGCTCACTAGGCTAATCCTCCACCTGTGGCACCGGTGCACCAGGTTTCTAGTCCCGGTCGGGGAGCCAGATTCTGTCCTGGTTGTCCCTCTTCCAGGCCAGCTCTCTGCTGTGGCCCAGGAGTGCAGTGGAGGATGGCCCAGTGCTTGGGCCCCACACCCCATGGGAGACCAGGAGAAACACCTGGCTCCTGGCTTCAGATCAGTGTGGTGCACCGGATGCAGCCTGCCGGCTGCAGCAGCCATTCAGGGTGAACCAACTGCAAAGGAAGACCTTTCTCTCTGTCTCTCTCTCACTGTCCACTCTGCCTGTCAAAAAAAAAAAAAAAAAGAAAGAAAGAAAGAAATGAATAAGCTTAGTATGGTAAGAGAGGGTATAAAATTATAGTAAGAGTATGTTGGCTTCTCAAATGTTGCAATTTCAGTCTGGAAAATAGTTTGATTCAAAACCTGAAGTACATTATAAAGCTGGAAACAGAATGTTTTGGCAGCTCCTCCGTTCTACTCTTTCACAATTCAGAAAAATAAGTTAAGTTTTCATCTGGAATACCGTTAAATTTCAAGAAAATTTCTGATATGGGACATCAAGATAAGAAAAATCAGTTAGGGTAAATGTTTAAAAAACTGTCCAGTAAGAAAAGGTAGGAGGTAGAAAAGAGACATTTCATTGCAAAATTTGATATTGAAGACCTACAAATTAGATAAATGTAGTTTGAAAATGTTTCCTGTCATCATTTAGAAAGCCTATTGAGAATAAACACATGGCCGGCGCCGGCGCCGTGGCTCAACAGGCTAATCCTCCACCTTGCGGCGCTGGCACACCGGGTTCTAGTCCCGGTCGGGGCACCGATCCTGTCCCCTGTTGCCCCTCTTCCAGGCCAGCTCTCTGCTGTGGCCAGGGAGTGCAGTGGAGGATGGCCCAAGTCCTTGGGCTCTGCATCCCATGGGAGACCAGGAGAAGCACCTGGCTCCTGCCATCGGAACAGCGCGGTGCGCCAGCCGCAGCGCGCTACCACGGTGGCCATTAGAGGGTGAACCAACGGCAAAGGAAGACCTTTCTCTCTGTCTCTCTGTCTCTCTCTCTCTCTCTCACTGTCCACTCTGCCTGTCAAAAATAAAAAAAAAAAAAGAGAATAAACACAAATGACAGGAAATTTCTTGGAAAACATTAAAGATGAAATGAAGCAGTTGAATTAAGATTTGTTTAAATATTCTCTCAAGTGCTTTATAGATCTCCATGAAGAAATGGAGTTTAAATGTTTTTAGGGCAATTTTGGATGTTGGCATTCTGGGTAAAAAGATACTACAACATTTTCTTGCTAAAAATACATCTTTTTGAAAGACCAACCTGCTTTGATAATTCATTAGAAATTCATTAGAGTTCTCTCAAAGAATAGAAAATACACTAAAGTTTCAAAATGCAATATTTAATCATAATGGTAGAAATAATGTAATAACTAACTTCTATTCAGGTAAATGACTATCAAAATGTATGCTAGAATATCATTTTATATATGAAAATATATAGACATATAAAGAGGTATTCACAAAAATTGTAATTCAAATATGAAATTAATAAATTAGTAATTTTATACATTGTAATATAAGTACTTGTATTTTGAGTTATTCTTAAAGATTGATGTTTTATGACTATAAAGGCACACAGTATTTCTGCTTTATTTTTATTGAGACATTATATAAGACACTGACATTTCTGAAGTTTATTTTGGGTGAACATTAAATTCAGCTAAGATTTTCATTAAAAATTTTAATAATTTTTAAAAAAATGAAGTCACATTTAATAACCACACCAGACCTGCATATGAGCTTAACAAATGAATAATTACAAAGTAACAAAGAAGAGCATATTTTGTTTCCCATTATAATTCCCAGTATTTTCCCCCTGTCATAACTATAATTCACTTCTTCAGTCCTCTCTGCTCACTCTGCTATGGCATGACACGACTCTGTCTTCATGAGACTGAGCTGGCTCATTCTCATTTCTAGCATAGCTCCTCCTGTCAGCTATGTCATCCCACTACAAGATGGAAACTGGCATGAGAGGGATGGTGGCCTAAACTAATAGTTACAGACAGATCAGAACCCATGGCCTCCACAGCCCACAACCTCTGTAAGTACTGCTGAGCATGAGAATATCTTATTGTTAAAACTGTCTCTGACCAAGTTAGCTGAATGGTGACTTTCACTTGAAATATGGATGCCTGGACACCAGGATTCTAAGTTCTATTATGTTCTATCACTAAGGAAGTGATGTCACCTTACTCTCTTACTTAAATCCTCTCCTCTAATAGGAAAACTCTAAATCATCCTCATTTGATTTCCCAGGCACATTAGCAGGGAGGTGGATTGGAAATGGAGCAGCTAGGACTTGAATTGGTGCCCTTAAGGGATGCTGGCACTGCAGGCCGGGGCTTTAATACACTGTTCAACAGCACTGGCCCCTAATGGTTAATTTTGACTTTTCTATTTTTCATGTTTCCATCAAAATGGTTATGTTACTTTACACAAAAGCAAAATATTAAAAAATAGCATTCTACCACTATCTATATTATAGATAAACATGCGCTAAAATTGATTTTAAAATTATGTATAAAATGCAAAACCTAAAACACATCCACATGAATATTTCATTCATAAATTAATTTAATTTAAAATTTTAAACTATATCTGAATACCTCTGTTCTTTCTCATGCTAATAGTTCCTACTTAATAATTGACACATATAGACTCATTTCATTTACTCTACAGTTGGATTTATTTTAAGTGCAGTATTGTGAGAATGTAGGAAGTTAATATGCAGGTAGCATGTAGGCAATCACTTTGGAAATCTTCAAAGTGTACTCTGATAAAATGAAAACCCATTAACCATATGAACAAAATATTATTGGCTAAGAATCTGGACTTCAATATCAGATATACCTATATTCAAATTCCAATTTTCTTAATAACATCTTGAATGCTTCCAAGCAATATAATGACACTTTGTAATTTTCATCATCATTTGCCAGTCACAGTGCCTGACACAAATTCATGCCTTATTCATTGAAGATTTTCAGGTGTAATACATTTGAGATTACTTCTGAACTTAATACAGCAGAATGGGAGGTCCAAGATGGCTGAATAGAGATAAGATGGGCTGATTTTGACCACAGGAAGATAACAGAAAGAAGGTGAAGTTACAGCATTTCCAGGACAGAGTTTAAGAGAAGTTTGCAGTGGAAATCCTACAGGAAGTAGGAAGACTCAGTGGAGCAGCATGGACAGTACAATTACATAGCAGTGGGTGGGGACACCATGGGGACTCCCACAGCTGGATCTGGAGGAGACACCATCTTCTTGGAGCTAGGTGAGCTCTATCTGTGACATCCTGTGTCACCTGTGATATTACCTAAGGGAGAACCATATGGACAGCTTTGACTTTGAGTCAAGCCTGGTGGGACAGTAAGGGACAGTTTTCCCACCTTACCCTGTGACAGAAGAGCACACTGATTTCTCTCTATTCCCTCACAAAGGCAACTGGTGACTAGCAGGAAGAAAGTGCCATCTTAATAAGGCAAGTAAAGGCATCTGCAGCTCACATGTGCGTGACTAGGTTATTTATTTATTTATTTATTCATTTATTTATTTATTTATTTATTTTTGTTTAAGGAATACAACTTCATGAATTTAAAATATAAGGATTTGGGAATATGATGCTTCTTCTCCCCCTCCCTCCCTCCCATCCAAACTCCTGCCTTTCTTCCTACTCCCTCTTTTTTACCCATAATTATATATATATATATATATATATATATATATATATATATATATATATATATATATATATACTTTTATTTAATGAATATAAATTTCCAAAGTACAGCTTATGGATTAAAATGGCTTCCCCCCCATAACTTCCCTCCCACCCACAACCCTCCCCTTTCCCACTCCCTCTCCCCTTCCATTCACATCGATTCATTTTCAATTCTCTTTATATAAATAAGATCAGTTTAGCATATATTAAGTAAAGATTTCAACAGTTTGCACCCACATAGAAACACAAAGTGAAAAATACTGTTTGAGTACTAGTGATAGCATTAAATCACAATGTAAAGCACATTAGGACAGAGATCCTACATGAGGAGTAAGTACACAGTGACTCCTCTTGTTGACTTAACAAATTGACACTCTTGTTTATGGCATCAGTAATCACCCTAGGCTCTTATCACAAGTTGCCAAGGCTATGGAAGCCTTTTGAGTACACCAACTCTGATCATATTTAGACAAGGTCATAGTCAAAGTGGAAGTTCTCTCCTCCCTTCAGAGAAAGGTACCTCCTTCTTTGATGACCTGTTCTTCCCACTGGGATCTCACTAGTGGAGATGTTTCATTTAGGTCATTTTTTTTGCCAGAGTCTCTTGGCTTTCCATGACTGAAATGCTCTCATGGGCTTTTCAGCCAGATCCACATGCCTTAAGGGCTGATTCTGAGACAAGAGTGCTCTTTAGGACATCTGCCATTCTATGAGTCTGCTGTGTCTCCCACTTACCATGTTGGATCATTCTCTCCCTTTTTGATTCTATCCATTAGTATTTGCAGCCACTAGTCTTGTTTATATGATCCCTTTGGCTCTTAGTCCTATCATTATGATCAATTGTGAACAGAAATTGATCACTTGGACTAGTGAGATTGCATTGGCACATGCCACCTTGATGGGATTGAATTGGAATCCCCTGGTATATTTCTAATTCTACTGTTTGTGGCAAGTCAGCTTGAGCATGTCCCAAATTGTACATCTCTTCCCTCTCTTATTCCCACTCTTATATTTAACATTGATCACTTTTCAGTTAAGTTTCAACACTTAATAATAACTGTGTATTGATTATAGTATTCAACCAAAAATATTTAGTAGGACAAACAAAAAAATACTAAGAGAGGGATAACATATTAAGTTGTTCATCAACAGTCAGGGCAAGGGCTGATCAAGTCACCATTTCTCATAGTGTTCATTTCACTTTAACAGGTTTCCTTTTTGGTGCTCATTTAGTTGTCACCAATCAGGGAGAACATATGATATTTGTCCCTTTGGGACTGGCTTATTTCACTCAGCATAATGTTTTCCAAATTCCTAACAGGGATCCATAAGTCTTTTAATTATTTATTTATTTATTTGGAAGTCAGAGTTATACAGAGAGAGAAGGAAAGGTAGAGAGATAGAGAGAGGTCTTCATCCTCAGGTTCACTCTCCAATTGACCACAACAACCTGAGCTGCACCTGTCATTTCACACTTAGCCCCTGGAAACCTGCAATATATTCTGGGCTTATGATTGACTTTCTTAGGTTCCACAAATAAGTGGCATTTATTTTTTCTGTGTTATGTTAAACAGCATAAGGTCCACATTCATACTTTGGGATTCATGTAGTGACAAAACATCAGAATTTATTTTTTAACATTGAATTTGATTCCACCTTGTGTACGTGTCTTATTCTCTCTTTTCATCTGTTGACAGATGATGTGGTTATTTCCATATCTTGTACTTGTGAATCATGCTTACATGAACATGCATGTGCAGGTATATCCTAAAGATAGTGATTTTATTTCTTTTCTATACACATCCATTAGTGGGACAGTTTTGTCATTCATTCCATTTTTAGAGGCACCTCCATCATGTTTTCCATAGTGGATGTATCAATTTACATTCCTACAATTCATGTGTTTCCTTTTCTCTTGTTCAAAACTTATCTTTTTTTTTACTTTTTGATAATATCCATTTTTACATATGTGAAGTGATAACCATTGTAGTCTTGATCAGCAATGCTGAGCCCCACCTTTTTCAAAGATGTATCTGTTTATTTGAAAACCAGAGTTATACAGAGAGAAGGAGAGGCAGAGAGGCAGAGAGAGAGAGAGAGAGAGAGAGAGAGAGATACTTTCCATTTTTCCATCTGCTGGTTCACTCTCCAGATGGCCACAACAGCCAGAGCTGCACTGATCTGAAGCAAGGAGAAAGGAGCTTTCTCCAGGTCTCCCACATGGGTGCAGGAGACCAAGAACTTGGGCCACCCTTTACTGCTCTCCAAACCCATAGTTGACAGCTGGATTGGAAGTAGAGCAGCTAAGATTTGAACCAGCACCCATATGAAATTCTGGCACAAAAGTTGCAACTTTACTTGCTACAACAGATCACTGACCCTTTCATTCTTATTTTTTACAAAAATCAATTTTCAACTAATATTTATACTCATAAGATTTAACATACACCAAGTGGAGTGTTCACTGACTAGTATGAAGAAAGAAAGGAGTAAAGAACAAAAACATGCGGCGCCGGCACACCGGGTTCTAGTCCCGGTCGGGGCACCGATCCTGTCCCGGTTGCCCCTCTTCCAGGCCAGCTCTCTGCTGTGGCCAGGGAGTGCAGTGGAGGATGGCCCAAGTGTTTGGGCTCTGCACCCCATGGGAGACCAGGAGAAGCACCTGGCTCCTGCCATTGGAACAACACGGTGCGCCGGCCGCAGCGTGCTACCGCAGCGGCCATTAGAGGGTGAACCAACGGCAAAGGAAGACCTTTCTCTCTGTCTCTCTCTCTCTCTCTCACTGTCCACTCTGCCTGTCAAAAAAAAAAAAGAACAAAAACAAACAAGAAAAGCAGTATTCTCCAATAATCAAGGCATGGGCTGTTCATATCATGCCTCAAAGTGTCAATTTCACTCCTATAGATTACATTTTAAGTACTCTATTAGTTTCTATAGATCAGAAAGACAATATGGTATTTGTCCTTTTGTGACTGGCTTATTTCACTAAATATAATGGTTTCCAGTTTAATCCATTTTGTTGCAAATGACAAGATTTTATTGTGTTTATTTTTTACCACTGTGTAGTGTATGTGTATATACTACACATGTATATATGTCATTATTTCTTTATCCATCCTTGAGGTGATGGAAATCTGGATTGGTTCCATATCTTAGCTATTTTACAGGATCGGTGCCCTGACCGGGACTAGAACCCGGTGCCCATATGGGATGCTGGCACCGCAGGCAGAGGATTAGCCCAGTGAGCCACAGCACCGGCCCCTAAATGATAGTCATTCTAACAAGAATCAGGTGAAACTACATTTGGTTTTGATTTGCACTTCCCCGATGGCTAGCAATCCTGAACATTTTTTCATGTGTCTATCTGCCATTTGAATTTCCTCTCTTTAAACTCAAAAATTCTTTAGTTCCTTTACCCATTTCTTAATTGGATTGTTTGTTTCCTTGTTGTTGAGTTTCTTGAGCTCTTTATAGATTCTGGAAGTTAATCCTTTGTCAGTTATTTTGTTTGCAAATATTTCCTCCCATGCTGTTGGTCGCCTCTTCCCTTTGTTGAGTGTTTCATTTGCAGTGCAGAAACTTCTCAGTTGGATGTAACCCAATTGTTAATCTTGACTTTGATTGCCTGTGCTTCTGGAGGGCTTTTCTAAGGAACCTTTCCCTATGCCAATACCTTGTAGCATTACCCAATATTCTCTAGTATTTTGATGGTATCAGTTTGTAGATTCAGGTCTGTGATCCATTTTGAGTGGATTCTTGTGTAAGGTGTGAGGCAGGAGACTTGTTTCATATTTATGCATATGGGAATCCAGTTTTCCCAGCACCATTTGTTGAAGAGACTGTCTTGGATCTGGGAGTTGTTTTTTGATTCTTTGTCAAGGATAAATGGGTTGTAGATGTGTGGATTTATTTCTGGGGTTTCTGTTCTGCTCTGTTGTTCTACATGTCTGTTTTGTGCCATTACTAGGCTGTTTTGATTATACCTGTCCTGTAGTATGTCTTGAGGTCTGGTATTGTGATATCTTCCACTTCATTTTTTGTTGTATAAAATTGATTTAGCTATTTGGGGTCTCTTGTACTACTATATAAATTTATCATCATTTTTTCCAGATCTGAGAAGAATGTTATTGGAAATTTTGCTGGGATCACATTGAATCTATAAATTTCTTTCAGTAGTTTGGACATCTTGAATATGTTGATGCTTCCAATCTAAAACATGGAAGATATTTCCACTTTTTATGTCTTCTATTTCTTTTTTTTTTTTAGTTTTGTAATTTTTATCACAGAGGTCATTGGAACCCTTGGTTAAATTTATTCCAAGGTGCTTGATTGCTTTTTTTAGCTATCATGAATGGGACTGATCTTAGAAGTTCTTTCTCATCAAAGATACATTTTAATTTGTGTGACCTGAATCTGTGTATCATGTTTTAAACTTGTTGGTAGAAAGAAACTAAAAACGTTTTATATGGTTGTGCTTAAGCTTACTGGTTAAACAAACTACACCATGTTAGATATTTAAGAGGTGTTTCCAAATACATGATTCTTAAAATTTATAGAAGGCATTGACCTTCTGGTAAATGTTTTCTTAATTTGTTATCTAATGGTTGAAACGGTTTGCTAAGTATTCATGTAATATTGCTATTGTCAGCAAGCGATCTAGGACTTGCTCCCTCATTTCTCTATTCTAAGCCAAACTTGTTCTTTCATTTCTCTATTCTCTTCAAGGTAGGAAACTAATTCTATTATGAAGGAATCTGTAGGACACACAATTTAATCCTTAGACCTTATAAAAGAGATGGCTAACATTTTTCTGTAATAGCATAGCCAAAATAAGAACTTCAATAATAATTTCATAGCTAGATTCACTTCGCCATCAGCGAAGTATAGAGTAAGTAGAAAAAACCTCCCTTTCAGACCAAAGGGAAAGAAAGTTTTAAAGGGAGAATGTAATTTTCCTCATGGGCATTGTCTACCTTAGAAAAACTACTACAGAACATGCCTGTGACTATAGACTTGTAGTTCAGGCCACCGAAGATTAGAGATGGGACATGGGCACTCCCTTGACTTGCATCCTCTGGTCTGCTTTAACACAAACCAGGAGGAAAAGAAAGCTAGGCATCAGAAGCAATGGGTGGCAGGCCTATTAATGGCTGATCTGTACAGTGATCTGCCCTCAAGGAGACCCATAGGCCAGTCTACTGCAGTGGCTTTCAATGTGGTAAGCCTGGGCTTCAGCAGAAGTCAGCTTGTGAAGAGCCCTGGCAGCTCTTCCAAGAGTTGGATCACTGGAAATGGACCTGCCCTGGAGTCGAAGGATGCCCAGGTCAGAGCCACAGATCTTATTAGCTCTAAGCTGAAAAGCCCTTCACTCAGCCCAACTTCCAAAGTGACCACTGCAGCTGAGGGGATGGTCAAGTAGGGTCAGCAACATTGCAGGCAGAACTGTACATTTCTTGTTAGAGATGCCCCCTGCCTTTACCTGGCCAGCTCTCCTCCCAGGCCAGCCAAGTAATGAAAGTCAACAGAGTGCCTTCCCCTAGGAGGTTCACACCTCCCTTAGCATGTACCCCATGTGAAGAGATAGATAGGTCTGGGCCTCTTAACTTACAAGGCCTAAAGCCCAACAGATTATTATCAAGCCCCTTCTATCAGGTTCTATTTGCCTCTCAATCAGAAAACTTAATTTTAGCTTAGACAGCACCTTTCTTACATATCTAATAATGACTCTGTCCTTTGTTCTAGACCCTGTCTAGCACACTTGGGCCTCATTCCTTTGTAATCATAACCTCTACTCTACCACCAATGGCTCTACTCCCAACCTGTGTGTACTGATGGTTCTCTTCCCCACTTAATGCTGTATAATTGTTCAAACCTGGTAAATGCCACTCTTAGGATCATTGGTTACTATCCTCACCCTGTCTTTTATGACCTTGTCTAAATATGATCAGAGTCAGCAAACTTGGAAGGCTTCCATAGCCTTGGCAACTCATGACGACAGCCTAGGGTGGTTACTGGCACCATAAACTAGAGTGTCAATTTGTTGGGTCAACAACAGGAGCCACTGTGCACTTGCTCCTCATGTGGGATCTCTGTCCTTAATGTGCTGTACATTGTGATTTAATGCTATAACTAGTACTCAAACAGTATGTTTCACTTTGTGTTTCTATGTGGGTGCAAACTGCTGAAATCTTTATACTAAATTGATCTTCTGTATATAAAGAGAATTGAAAACGCACCTTGATGTGAATGGAAGGGGAGAGGGAGCGGGAGAGTGGAGGGTTGTGGGTGGGAGGGAAGTTATGGGAGGGGGAAGCCATTGTAATCCATAAGCTGTACACTGGAAATTTATATTCATTAAATAAAAGTTAAAAAAATGTAAAAAAAAAAAGAAGTTCTTTCTTATCTATGGCATTGTCTGTGTATACAAAGGCTCTTCATTTTTTTGTCTGTTGATTTTATATCCTGCTACATTACCAAACTCGCTTATTCATGGGGTCTTTTGGGATATATATATATATATATATATATATATATATATATATATATATAATCATGCCATCAGCAAATAGGGATAGTTTGAATTCTTCCTTCCCAATTTGTATCCCTTTGATTTCCTTTACCTCCCTGAAGGTTCTGGTTAAAACTTTCAGGACTATATTAAATAGAAATGGTGAGAATGGGCACCTTTGATTTTGAATATTAATGGGAATGCTTCCAATTTTTTCCCATTCAGTAAAAGTTGGCTGTTGGTTTGTCTTAGATTGCTTAGATTATATTGAAGAATGCTCCTTTTATACCCAATTTGCTTAAAGTTTTCATCATAAAATGGTGTTAGACTTTGTCACATGCTTTCTATGCATCTACTGAGATAATCATATGGTTTTTGGTCCTCTGCTTGTTAATGTGGTTAATCATGTTTATTGATTTTCAGATGTTAATCATCTCTGCATAGAGTAAATCCCACTTGGTCTGGGTGAAGGATATTTCTGATGTGTTGTTGGATTTGATCAGGTAGTATTTTGTTGAGTATTTTTGTGTCTACATTCATCAGGGATATTAGTCTATATTTCTCTTTCTCTGTCCTATCTTTTTCTGGCTTAGGAATTAAGTTGATGAAGACTTCATAGAAGGATTTTGGGAGGATTACCTCCCTTTCAATTGCTTTGAATAGCTTGATAAGAATGGGAGTTGGTTCTCCTTTAAATGTTTGGTATAATTCTGCCATGAAGCCTTCAGGACCTGGGCTTCTCTTTGTTGGAATTGTCTTTATTACTGATTTGATCTCTGTTTTGATAAATAGTCTGTTTAGATGCTTTATGTCTTCATGGCTCAATTTAGGTAGGTTGTATGTGCCAGGAATATATCCATTTCTCCTAGGTTTTTTACTCTATTAGCATACAGCCCTTTGTATTATTTCCTGATGCACCTTTTTATTTGTATTGTTATTTATTTTTCATCTCTGATTTTATTGATTTGCATCTTCTTCATTTTTATTTTTTTGTTAGCTGTGCCAATGATGTGTCAACTTTATTTTTTCAAAAAAAAAAAAACAAAAACCTCTTCATTTCATTGGTATTTTGTACGGTATTTTGGTTTCAATTGTATTTCTTCCTTAATTTTAATTATTTCCTTTCTTCTTCTAATTTGAGGTTTGGCTTGTTGTTTTTCTTTTTTCTAGGTCTTTGAGATGCATTGACACCTCATCTATTTTGTTACTTTCCCATTTCTTGATGTAGGCACATATCATTACAAAGTTCCCTCTTAACACTATTTCTGTTGTATTTCATACATTTTGTTATGAGGTATTGTCATCTTGAATAATTGCATAAATTTTTTAAATTTCTCTTTTTATTTCTTTTATAACCCACTGTTCATTTAGGAGCATTTTAATCATTCTTCATGTGTTTGCATATGTTCTTGACATTCTTGAGCAGTTTTTTTCAAGATCAATCCATTGTGATCAGTGAAGGTGCATGGTATGATTTGATTTATTTGAATATGCTGAGACTTGTTTTATGGCCTAGTATATGGTCTATCCTAAAGAAAGTTCTGTGCACTGCTGAGAAGACTGTATATTCTGCAACTCTAGGGTGAAAAGCTCTATAGTTATCAGTTAGGTACATTTGATCTATGATGTCAATTAGCTCTGTTGTTTCTTTGTTAATTTTCATTCTAGTTGATCTACCTGTTGATGAAAGTGGGATGCTGAAGTGCCTGTTACTATTGTATTGCAGTCTATATTTTCCTTTAAATCCATTAGTAGATTTTTTAAAAAAATAGCCAGGCATCCTATAATTGGGTGTATATACATTAATTATAATCACGTCTTCCTGTTGTATTGATGTCTTAATCATTGCATAGTATACTTCTTTGTCTCTTTTAATAGTTTTTGTGTTAAAGTCTATTTTGTCTGATATTAGGATGGCTACACCTGCCTTTTTTTCTGTTCACATGGAATATCTTTTTTCCATCTATTCAATTTCAGTCTATGTGTATCTTTCTGAGTTGTGTTTCTTTTAAGCAGCAAATAGACGGGTCTTTTTTTTTATCTATTTAGTCTGTCAGTATCTTTTTTTTGTTGGACAGGCAGAGTGGACAGAGAGAGAGAGAGACAGAGAGAAAGGTCTTCCTTTACCGTTGGTTCACCTTCCAATGGCTGCTGTTGCCAGCATGCTACAGCCGGCGCACCATGCTAATCCAAAAGCAGGAGCCAGGTGCTTCTCCCATTCTCCCATAAGGGTGCAGGGCCCAAGGACTTGGGCCATCCTCCACTGCATTCCTGGGCCACAGCAGAGAGCTGGGTCAGTCAGTATCTTTTAACTGAAGAGTTGAGATCATTTGCATTCAAGGTAATTATTTTTAAAAAATTCATTTTATTTATTTAGAAGATAGAGTTATAGAGAGAGGTAGATATATAGAAAAAGACAGAGAGAGGTCTTCCATTTGCTGGTTCACCCCCAGTTGACTGCAACAGCCAGAGATGAGGTGATCTGAAGCCAGGAACCAGGAGTTTTTTACAGGTCTCCCATGCAGGTGCAAGGGCCCAAGGACTTGGGCCATCTACTGCTTTCCCAGGCTTTCGCAGAGATCTGGATCAGAAGTGGACTAGCTGGGGCATGAATTGGCTCCTATATGGGATGCTGGTGCTGCAGGCTGGGGCTTTTAACCTGCTGTGCCACACCACCAGCCTCTCAAGGTAACTATTAATAAGTAACAACTTGACCGTGCCATTTTTCATTAATGTTGCTATCAATCACTTTGGGTTTCTTTTGTACTTTTAGTGGGGGATTATCTGTCTTCGCATTCTGTCATGATGGTGGGTTTCATTCTGTATTTCTGTGTGTGGCAAATCCTTCAGCATCTTTTTAAAAGCTGGATGTGTGCTGACAAATTCTTTTAATTTCCATTTATTATGGAAAGTCTTTATTTCATTGTCATTCATAAATGGGTGCTTTGCAAGGTACAATATTCCTGGTTGACAGTTTTTTCCCTTAAGACTTGGATTATGTTTCATCATTCTTTTCTAGCCTACAGGGTTCTGATTAGAAGTTTGTGTGAGTCTAATTGGAAATCCTCTGAAAATAATCTGGCATTTCTCTAGTACACATTTTAACATATTTTCTTTATGCTTTATTGTGGAGAGTTTGACAATAATGTGTCAAGGTGAAAATTTTTCTGGACATGTCTGTCAGGAGATCTGTATGCTTCCTGTTCTTCAACGTCCCTTTCTCCAAATTAGGGGAGTTTTCTGTAATTATTTCACTAAATAGGCCTTCTACTCCACCTTCAGGAACTCCTAATACTTATATATTTGATTGTTTGATAGTATCCCATAAATCTGCATCACTGTTTTTTAAGTTTTCTAATTTCTTTCTTTCTTTTTTTAGATCAGACTGAATGATTTCCAAGCACTTGTCTTCTACACAGATATTCTTTATTTTGCCTCTCCAAGTCTGTTGTGAAGGGTTTCTGCTGTGTTTTTATTTATCAATTGAATTCATTTCTAATATTTCATTTTGACTTCTTTTTAAAATCTCAATTTCATGGGAATTTTTTTCTTTTATGTCACATATCATTTTCTTTAGTTCATGGATTTGCTTTTGGTTGCTTTTTAGTAATCATATGATTAAGTTTTTGAATTTCATTTCCATCACATCATCAATATCTTCATCTTCACATTCTAATATTTAAATATTATTGTGTTCCTTTAAGTGGTCATGGTGTCTTCCTTATTCTTTTTTTTTTAATTTCTGCATTTGTTTCTAGGCTCTTGTGGAGTTAAATGTTGTTTTTTTTTCTCCAATGGCCTTTATCTTTGAACTATGCCTATATTGTTTAGTTGATTGTGCTTCAGTGAACATGAAGAGCTGTGTGGTGAGTGTGGCTAGGGAGCTCTGGTCAGTGCTCCAGGGAGGGGTAAGTAGCCAGGGTAACAACCAAGTTGGACTCGGTAGTTCTCCTCTTATTAAAAGAAGTTGGAGGAGAGTGGTCACATCTGTTGGTGTGATCCCCCTCTCACCTTCTCGCCTCCAAGCTGAGCAATGCCCAGGTGTTAGTCCCCAGTGTCTTCAGCACTTATCTCTGCTGCTGTATGAACTACACAAATGAGCTGCATAGTCCTTTATGTTAGCATGATTCTTACAACAATTAGCTGCCCTGGCTGTGGCTCTGTATCCAGAGCTTTCCCAGAACTATGGCTACACCTTGCCCCCTCTCATCTAGTCACAGTGTTTTCACAGTCTCAGCACCCAATGCTCCCATGATCAAGGATTCCAAGTGGGTCCACTCTGCCCTGTTAGCCTGTCCTGTCTACAGAGTGACTGAGGAGTTCCTGGAGCCACTGCCTGTGTGTCCTACCCTTGCAGATGGAGCTTCCCAGTTATATAGAAAGTCAGTGGGGAACATGAATTTTTCCCTCTGGCAAAATCCCTGGATCACATGCATGTACAATATCTGCTGGCCACAGACACACTATGTCATAATTTTTTTTTCTGGGTATGTAGAAGAGTCCCCACAGATAGCACTTCTTTTTGGTTGGGTTCGATTCTCATTCTGTCCTATTGAAGGTTGGGCATGGAAAACCTGTTGGGTCAGTTGATAGTATCCCATATATCTTCAACTCTGTTTTTAAGTTTTCTAATTTCTTCCTCTTTTTTACTATGCCTGTAAAATTTCCAGAGATTTGTATTCTAACACAGATATTCTTTCTTCTGACTCACGAACTCTGTTGTTTAGGTTCTCACTGAATTTTTATATTTCATCTATTGAATTCTTAATTTCTAGTATTTCATTTTGATTTCTTCTTAAAATCTCAGTTTAATGGGAAAATTTTTCATTCATGACATATATGGTATTATTTAGCTTGTGGGCTTACTTTTGATTAGTTTTGAGTAATCCTATGTTTACTTTTTTGAATTCAATTTCTGGCATTTCTTCAATCTCTTCATCTTCACATTTTAATGCTTTTGTATTTTAATGTTGTACTACTTTGCAGAGATCACAGTGTAGTCCTTTTTCTTTTTTCTTGATTTTTGAAGTTATTTTAAAAATGTTTTTTACCCTCTGATGGCTTTTTATCTTTAAACTATGCCTCTGTGTTATACTTTCTATAAATACCAAGAGTTGTAACCAGAGATTTCTGCCCAGTGCTCCAGGATGTGAGTAACTGGGATAACACCCAAGTTGGGCATGGTAGCTTTCCTTTGGCTAACAGGATGGAGAAGAATGATCACCTCTGTTGTTGTGACCACTTCTCCAGGCTGAGGAGTGCACAGTGTTAGCCCCTGATGTGTACAGCAATTATCGTTCCAATTTTTAGTATATGTGCAGCCAAAGTGAGCACATGTACACACTGCTGTATGAAGTGTACATATGGTATGTCCAGCCCCTCATGTGAGCACTGTTCCATCTGCTGTGAGCTGCTCTATGCAACCAATCAGCATAGAACCCAGCTACACCCTATCTCCTCTCACAGGATCACATTATTTTTTCAGTATCAGCACTCAGGACTCTCAGGGTCAAGGATTGCAGATGGAGCTACTATACCCTGCTACCCCATCCTGACTGCATGAGAATTGAGGTGCTCTCAGAACCCTTGTCTCTGTGTGTTCCAGCCTGCTGGATTGAGTCATGTCCTCCCAACCAGATTCTATGCCAGTGAGATATGTGGGTCTTTCTCTCTGGTAAGATATCTGGGTCACTGGAATGCACAATACCTGCCAGCCACAGCTCTGCTCACTTCACAATTGTGCTGGGCACTTAGGAGAGTCTACAGGCTACACTTCCCTTTGTAGGGTTGGTTCCCCTTCCTCTTGTTGCCAAGTGAGTGAATTTGGTGCAGTGGAGACCAGTGTGTCAGTTGCTGCTGCACTCCTGTGAGTGACCTTGCTGACTGTGGGAAGGTGATTTCAAGAATTGCTGGGTGTGCATACACAGTCTGGGGCAGCCACTATGTCCTGAAGTCCAAAAGTGGTGCTAGACCTCCCACATCTGACTGCAGATCACTGTTGCAGGAGGGAGGAGGGTAGATACAGACACTCTGCCTTTTTTCCTTTCCTCTTGCACTCTGGGTGGGAAGTGGCCCTGCTGTTCTGAGGGATCCTGGCTAAACTCAAAAAGGCACAGTTCACAAAGCTTTCCCTCTCACAATATCAACAATGGTGCAGGCCCTGGATATTGTCTCACCTGGTTTGCCAGGGTGGATAGGTGGGGTAATTAAGGATTTTACCACAGGGATAAATCCACAGTCCCCAATGATTTTAAGTCTGGCCTGTGGGGTTGGCATGGGTTGAAGCATCAACTTAGTCCCATAAGACACTCATCTCTCATTCCATCATGGACACTAAGACACACACTGCAATAGTGAAGCACTGGCAGACAGCTGATTCTGTGAACATCTTAGCTTTCTGCATGGATGACCACACTCATGGAGGCTGAGTAGAATTCTTGTTTCTTGTTAGAGTGGGAGACCTGTGTTCTATGACTTTGGGAATTCTGTGACTTCATGATAGGGCATGATGTGTAGCTACATCTCTGAGCAATCATTGTGTCTGGATTAAGAGACTCAGAGCTCCCTGTGTGCTTGGGGTGTGTCATTGAAGAGAGATCTGTGCTCACACCGAGGACTGCACAGATCCTTTGTGTGGTTCATATACATGCATGGGAAAGGTATGTACCAACTGTGGGTTCACCTTGGTCATCAGTCACATAAGCAGAGTGAAGGTGAGGCTATTGTACCAGCTGAGGGGATCATGCCACTTCCTGCTGATGGCAGAGGAATTCTATCAAACCCAACTTGCATTCTTACCCCATGTTCAAGCACTGACCACTGATCACCTAGCTCCCATGCAGCACATGCATCTGTATAATCACTGAAGAAGCAGATACTCTACTAAGACACAGATGTGTATTTCAATGACAGATGCCACCATAGGGGGGAAAAAAGTGCTCCCACAAATGCCTAAAAATAAACATAGAAATACAAAATATGTCTGCAGATAAAGCAATATGACCCTAAGATTCATTGTTAGAACGTGAAGATGAAGGAAATGATGAAATACATGAAAAGAAATAAAAAAGAATGATTATAAGATTATTCAAAATCATAGAAAAGCAAATATATGACTTAAAGACATCCATGCATGACATGGTGAAAATTTTTCTGGGAGACAAAGATATTAAAGAGAAATCAAATTGAAATTTCAGAAATGAATAATTCAATAGATGCAATAAAAATACATAGATATCATCAACAGCAGACTTGTTGAGACAGAACAAAGAATAAGGAATATCTGAGCTAGAAGACAAATATTTGAAAGTATCTCAGACCAAGAGAAAAAAGAAGAAAAAATAGAAATACTGAAAATAGTGTTCACAATTTAGGTGATACTATCAATTGACCTAACATATGTGCCTTAGGAGTTTCTGAAGATGTGGAAAGAGAACAGATTGCTAAGGTCTATTTAATTAATTAATAACAGAAATCTTTCTTAATTTGCACAAAGCTAGGGACACACAAATATGGAAAGCACATAGAAATCTGAATAGACAAAATCAGAAAAGATTTTAACCATGACACATCATAGTGAAATGTTTAAAAGTAAAATCTTGGGGCCAGCACTGGGGATCACTTGGTTAATCCTCTGCCTGTGGTGCCAGCATCCCATATGGGTGCTGGGTTCTAGTCCCAATTGCTCCTCTTCCAGTCCAGCTCTCTGCTGTGGCCCAGGATGGCAGTGGAGCATGGCCCAAGTGCTTGGGACTCTGCACCCACATGGGAGACCAGGTGGAAGCATCTGGCTCCTGGCTTTGGTTTGGCGCACCGCTGGTCATGGCAGCCATTTGGGGGGTGAACCAACAGGAGGAAGACCTTTCTCTCTGTCTCTCTCTCTCAGAGTCTTACTCTATTTGTCAAACAAATTAAGAAAAAAGAAAAAGAAAAAGAAGTGAAACCTAAAGATTCTAAAATATGTGTCAGGAAAATGCCACGTTACCTTCAATTTATCCAATTCCACTGAGGCTAATTTCTCATCAAAAACTCTACAACCTATGACTGAATGGAAAGACATAGCCTAAGTCCTAAAAGAAAAAAAAACTGTCAGCCTAGCATAGTATACTCAGAAAACCTCTAATTTATAAATGAAGATGAAATAGATGTCCCAAAGCAAACTGAAATTGAAAGAATCTGCCACCACTCCTCCAGGATTACAAATGATATTTACAGGTGTGCTACACACAGAAACAGAGAAAGATAATCATCATTATGAAAGAACCTGAACTCAGAATTGTCCTAGAAAAAGTAAAAAGTAATCCCAAAGCAAACAATAAGAAAATTTATGGAAAATGCCACGTCCAGTCATTATGTATAAATGAAAGCCTAAATTTAAATGGTCAAAATATTCCAATTAAAAGATACAGACTGGATGAATGGACAAAAAAACAAAACTCATCTATTTTCTGCATAAAAAGCAAACTTCATCAACAAAGATACAAACAAAATTAAAGAACAAGGACGGAAAGTATATTCCATTCTGATGGGAAGCAAAAACAAGCAAGAGTGATCATTCTAATATCAGACAAAATAGACATTCTATTCAAAGAGACAAATGAGAACATTATGTAATGGTACCAGCATTCCACATGCATGCCAGTTCAAGTCCCTCCGGCTCCACTTCTGATCCAGCTCCCTGCTAATGTACCTGGGAAGGCAGCAGAAGATGGCCCAAGTGCTTGGGCCCTTGCACCCATATGGGAGACCCAGATGAAGCTCCTGGCTTCAGCCTGGCCCAGCCCCAGTTGTAGTGGCCATCTAGGGGAGTGAATCAGAGAATGAAAACTCTCTCTCTCTCTCTCTCTCTCTCTCTCTCTCTCTCTCTCTGTCTGTCTCTGTCACTCTGTCTTTAAAATAGTGATAAAAAAAGGAATTTAATTAACACATGGCCCTCAACTTTTCCTTGGTCAGGGCCCTGCTGCTCACACTACCACAGTTGGGTCACTGGAGAACACAGACGAGTTTGGCTCAGGGCTCTGGGGTTGAGAGAGTCAGGATCTAGAGGCTGCACAGGTGGGTGTCTTCATGCTGCCCTGCAGTGTCCTGGGGCAGGAGAGCCAGCAGGACAGAGCAAACCTCCAGGCTCAGAGCCTGATGCCCTGCTGTCAGCAGCATCAATCCTGCAGTGATGGCCATCACAAGTCCCGCCTCTTCATTCTGCTGTCCTGGGGTTGGCAGCTCCTGTTGCAGGGGAGAGTCCAGCCATAGCAGCCAGGCCTCCCTAAGATGCCCAGCTCCATGATGGCAGAGCTGGGGCTGTCACCTCCACTGACTCACTTCCAGGCAGGGGAAACACTCCAGGAATCATTATGGGTGGGTGGATGGATGAGGGGATGTGCTGGTGAGTGTGTGGTTGATGGATGGATGGATGAGTGGAAGGTCAGGTTCAGGTGGATGGGTGGGTAGGTGGCTGGAATGGAAGGTAGGTGGCTGGATGGGGGGTAAATGAGGGGATGGGTTGGTGGGTGAATTCATTGATAGGTGGATAGATGAGTGAAAGGTTGGATGAATGGGTGGGTATATAAGTGGGTGGGTGGATGGGTGGATAGGTGGGTAGCTGGCTGGAATGGCAGGTAGGTGGGTGGATGGGGGTAAATGAGGGTAGATGGATGAGTAGAAGGTTGGGTGGATGGGCGGGTGGATGGGTGGAATGGCAGGTAGGTGGGTGGATTAGGGATAGATGAGGGGATGGGTTGGTGCGTGGATGTATTGGTAGGTGGATGGATGAGTGGGTGAGAGCATGGACAGATGGATGAGGGAGTGCGTGGGTGGATGTGTGAAATGTGCTGCTTGCCAATGTGCAGGCCATTCCTTGAACCACAGCTCTGCCTGCAGAGCCTGTCTCCTCTCTGCTGCACCCTGTAGGGTTTCCATCTTGACTTAGATAACACCCTCTGAATCCACAAATGAAAGCAGTCTGGCTCACTGGAGGCTGCCAGAGCCTAGGCCCTGGCCTGAGCACTCCTCATGACATCATTGGCACAGTTCTTGGGGCAGGCAGCGGGGTGGTCTCTGTGGTGTGAGGGAACTGAGTCATGGGAGAGAGGCATCAGGGCTCCATCTGCAGGAGCAGCTTCTCACCTGGCATCAGCCTAGGCCTGGGAGATCTGAGCAAGTGCCCAGCGAGCCTACACCATGCTCAGAGCAGGCTACCCAGAGTGCTCACCAGAACCACAGGTTAGCCTCCCCGGATGGGGCAGAGGGAAATCTGTCCAGCTTGTCGCAGCTGCTGGGTGACAACATCATGAAACACGGCCTTGGAATCCGTACCACTTGGGTGGCCCAAACACCTCCCAAGGAAAACTAAATCTTACGCAGTCCAGGTTTGCAATCACTCCTTGCAGACTGTGGAAGCAAACTGAAATTTGCTCCAGAAGAACTGGATTTTCACCCAGACTTTGGGATAGAGCAAAATACAACTCTAAGGGAAATGAACATCTTGGAGTTAAAAATCAGAGTGTAGCAGAGACAGAGCACTGTGAAGGAAAGACAGAAAATGCAACCCCTAATAGAAACAGGCAGGATGTGAGATTCCAGAATTATCAAGTAAGTACTAGGAGGTACATGTTTACAGACATAAATGACCATGGTGAATGCATGATGAAACAGCCAACCAGCATTTCTAGAAAAGAAAAATGTAACATGGATTTCCCCCCACTTTTCATTTTAAATAATCATAGACTCATAGGAAGATGCAAAGGTGGTGGAGAGAGGGCCTGTGCACCTGCCACCTGGTTCCATCTAACAGTTAGAGGTACCTAACTAAAAACAATGACCCTCCTTGTAGCTGCTACTGCTGCAGCCATAGGAGAATGGGAGGAGAGCCCACAATTTGATTGGTAGAGAACCAGGACACTGCCAGATGCAAAGCATTAATGTGGACATCGATGGGTGGATAAGAATTGGGGTTGTGGCGCAGATGAGAAAGACCCTGGGGTCCCCAGGTGCTCACAAGCTGAGTCCACAGTTTGGTGCTGCTAACATCCCTGTGTGGTTCCCCTTTCTTCACTTGTTCACTGACAGCACCAACTTTTCCCTCCCCAAAGCCAGGCCTGCTCACTGCCCTTCACTGCCCCTCCTGCCCAGAGCCCAGTCTGAGCCGAGCCCTCTGGCCTCTGCATCTTCAGGTCCTGGGATCACCATGGAGGTCCCCTTTGAAGGGGCAGCATGGCCCCCATGTGCCCCTTAGACTCACTGCCACTGAGCAGGTTTCCAAGGCAGAAGACAATGATTTCCACCCCTGCCCCAATGCTTCTGTAAAGGAGCTCTGACAACACTTCTTTTGAGAGAGGGAGTTTGTGTTCTCTCCAGTTTCACAGAAACACCCTCGGTGCCATGAGAGCACTGTGCCCAGCACTATGAGAGCCGGGGGCTGCCGTGTGGTGAGGGTGCACAGAGGCACCCTGAGACCATGTGAGGCTGCACAGATGCCCTGCTGAGCCTGTCACTCAGGCCTCCCAGGATTCACTCCCATCTGGTGAAACACCGCAAGGCAGAACCATGCAGCTGAGCCTCTCCTGACCCACAGCAACTATAGCCGAGAAAATGGTGATCACTCATCCAAGCCACCAAAACTTGCAGGTGACTGACGATGCGCTAATGGACAACTGGGACTCCTGGAAGAGCTGTTGCCCACTCTGCACATGTCCTCAGTCTTACTGCCTGCCTGACACCCTCTTCCCTTTGGTTCATTTTCCCTCTTTAGGTAAGTATCTCTTCTTTACTGAACTCAGCCACTTGCCTCTGAAGCCCAGTTGAAGTTGCTCCTCCTCCATGCAGCCCCCTTGAAGTGCTAGCTGTTGCCCTCATGCCCAACCTCATGTCTCACTGTACTCACCATCCCCCCCACCCTATGCATCTGGCACACAGCAGCGGAAGTTGTTTTAATGGTCATTGTGAAACTCCTCTTGGGGGCTGTGTCTTTTCTCACCATCCCCAGTACTGAATGGGTTCAGTAATTCAGGGCTTCCACTGGTGCTGAGGAGGCTGGGGTACTGTGCACAACCCTGCACAAGGGTCCCCAGTGTCCTTGGCAGGTCCAGTGCCTGAGGGCCATGGAGAAAGCAGGCAGGATGCAGAGAAGGCCCTCCAGGTGACTGGAGGGAGAAACAAAGGTCGTATGTCCCCAGGAAGAAGGCTAGAAAATACTCAGATTCTCCAAGAGAGACAAGATCTAAAGACAAACTGTGCTATAGCAACAGCTTACCTAAATTTGCCCAAACATCAGAACAGCAGAGAGCACCTGTTAAAATACACTTTCCCAGGTCTCACTGCAGGCCTGGGAGGGAGCACACAACTCTGGATTTTGAGGAAGTATCCCAGCTGATTTTTATGATAGGGAAAGTTTGGGAACAATTGCCTCATGTAAAAAAGAAAATATATGGAATGTGGAATGTGTGATGCCAAGCATCCATGCATCCATCTACCCATCTGCCATCCATCCACCCATCCATCCAGCAACCCATCCACCTATCTATTCATCTATTCATGGATCTGTCCATCCATCCATCCATCAATCTACCCATCCATCCGTCAATCTACCCATCCATTCATCAAGCATTTAATGCGCAGCAACTACATGTCAGGCTCTGTGTTTAGTGGAGAAGGAAGAGCAAGGAAAATGTTTAGCCTTCCAGAGTCTAAAGTCCAGTGGACAAGGCTGTAATGACTCAGTAACCGATCATTAATTAGTAAGTGCCAGGAAGCTGTCAAGGTCAAGGTTACCACAAGTGTATACTTGGCCATACAGCACCTGGATCCCTCTCCTCCCTCAAATGACCTAAATGCAGCCAGCCGAGCACTTCCACTGGGGAGTTCTACATCTGGAGAAGTGACAAAGGAGCAGGGACTGTGAAAGGTAAGCACTCACTGTCAGTCTAGCGACCAGGGCTCCCCGCAGTGGTCATCATGTGCATTCATTATCAGTTGCTACAGAGCAAATTGCTGCAGACCTTTGTGACTCTCCAATGTCTGTGGGTCATAAATGCAGGCATGGATTCACTGCATCCTCTGGCTCAGGATTTCTCACAAGGCTGCAACCAGGAGGCAGTAAGGGCTGCAGTCCCAGCTGAAGGCTCCTATAGGGAGAGATCAGCTCCCAAGCTGACTCATGTGCTTCTCAGTAGGATCTGGTGCCCCCTGGGGTCTTGGCACAGGGTTTGTGTTTCTTGCTAGATCTTGGCTAGAGCCTCTTTCTGTTCTTTGCCATAGGAAGCTGACAACATGGCAGTTGCCTTCCATCAGAATAAATAAGCAAGAGGGTACAAGAGGTGAGGGAGATGGAAGCCAAAGACTCATTGTTAGGAAGCACCAGAATTGTCATTATTCTGTGAAGTACTATAGTTGTTACAAGTGGGCCACCAGGCCAAGTACACACTCAGGAAGAGAAGACCCTAGTAGGTGTGAGCACCAGGAGCTGGGAAACCATGGGAGCCACCTCATAATTGGTCCAATGAGTCCCTGACAGGTCCTGGCCATGGGTTTGGGCTGTTGCTAGCATCTCCCACCCTTGATCCCAGTGCACTCTCCGAGAGCCTCTCTTTAGCCTTCCAGGGGATTCCATGTGTGGCATAGTGTCTTTCCTTCTGAGTCCTCCCTTGGATTCCATCACTGCGGACCAAGAATGTTGGCTGAGCAGAGGCTCTTCAGGCACAGCTGGGGATTCAGGGTCCCATCAGGCAAAAGGAGTGCAGGAGGTTGCAGTCAATTCAACCCATCATGGGTGCCAAGAGCCATACCCACGCCAGGTGCTCAGTAGATATGCACCTAACTGACAGGTCAATGTTGCTGGCCTAGGGGGCAGAGCTGGCTTCAGCTTTAGGACAGGCATCCAGAATCCATCCATTTGATCAAGCAGTATTTGTTGAGCACCTACTAGGTGTTCTAGATGTTCTAGAATGGTTTTAGATGTTGGAGACACAGCCCTCACTGTAGTTAATGGTGATAAAGATTTATAAAGAATAAAGAAATATATAATTTCATGATACATAGTGAATATTGGAAAGAAAAATAAAGCAGAAAGGGGAGGGGGTGGGTCCCTGGATAGGCATGGGAGGGGTTCAGGCAGAGAAAGCCTCCCTGTGGGGCTGACTTAGCCTCCATCTTGGAGACCATCAAATGGAAGAAGATGAGTCCTGAGTCTCTGCGGCTGAGGGTTGTGCAACTGGAACTGTATTGAGGAGAGGGGGTGATAGGTAGAGCACAGTGTGGCCCAAGAACAAGGCTAAGCCCACCTCTCAGGAGAGCCCACAGGGTAAAGGTATGTGATGGTCAGTTGAGGAGCTGTCCTCTGGTGGTAACAGGAACAAGATGATGATGGTGTTGATGTTGAATATGATGGTAATGATTGTGGTGATGGTGATGATGATGGTAATGGCAATGATGGTGCTTGTAGTGATAATGGTGATGATAGTAGTGATAATGTCGATGGTGGTAGTGATGATGGTGGTGATGGCGTTGATTAGGATGATGATAGTGATGATAATGATGGTGATGGTGATGATGATTGTGATAATGATGGTAGTGGTGATGATGGTGATGAAGGTGTTTATGATGGTAGTGGTGGTGATGATGATGGTGATGATGGTGGTGATCATGATGATGATGGTGATGATGATGGTAGTGGTGATGATGGTGGTGATGAAGCTGTTGATGATGATAGTGGTGGTGATGATGATGATGGTGATGATGGTGGTGATGAAGGTGATGATGGTAGTGGTGGTGATGATGATGGTGATTATGGTGGTGATCATGATGATGACAGTGATGATGATAGTGGTGGTGATGATAATTATGAACTCTATCAATTATTGCATGTGTTACACATGTTGTAAAGCCTCATTCAATGCTCACAGTAACCTTGTGGTTTAGATGCTACATCTAGAAAGAGGAACAACTTGCTCAGCATCTTCCAATAGGAGGCAGGGAGAGATCCTAACCTGGCCTTGTCAGCACTGAGTCTCAGCCCCAGAAACACATGGGCAGGCGCAGGGTAGGGGAACAGATTCCTGGCCTGAGCACCAGGAGGCTTCTGCAGCGGAGGACTCCAGGCCAGCCCTGCTTGGCAGCACCAGCTTTTGGGCCTGTGAGGAGGAGCAGCTGGCCTCACAGCCATGGTAGATGAATATACAGCTTCACTGGGTATGATAAAGGCAGGGCTGTGACCATGGGCAACAAGAGATCAAGGCTAATGCAAGCATCCCAGGAGCTCTGCCATCAACTGGCAGTGACTGATGTGGCATGGTCGTCTTGGTCCATCTGGCTTTGTCTGTAGCTCTAACAGCTCTTTCATATTGGTGGTAATGAAACAAGTTGAAAATTTAAAACAATGAGAAAGGAATATCACCAAGCAAACTGACAATTAATGACAACAAACAAGGCCTTTTGCTTCTAACCATAGCAGTAATGGGAACTCAATTTACACACACACCTGACCTTCTACAACTGAAAAAAACCAGGCAATAATCACAGGAAATCATGGCTTTACTGGGCAACAGGAGCATGGTGCAGTGATCTCTAAGAGGAAGGAGAGAAGTAAGGGGGCCCTGGAGTGCCAGCTTACTTCCAGATGAGAGTTTCCAGGTCACAGGACAGAAGGGAGCTCAGGCAGAAAGCAGGGCTCCCCTCTAGCTGCAGGCAGAGCTGAAAACACACAGACATGGGGGAATCTAGCAGGATCAGGACAGAGCAGCAGGGTGTCAGAGGCTGAAGGTCAGTCAGAGTGGGTGCTGCAGAGCTGTGCTCTCAGGCAGAGGCTGGGTGTGGACCAGCCCAGGCATGGGAGGAGCTCTTCAAGCTTTGGGGAGGAGCTGCTGGGAAGGGTTCCCAACTCCCAGAGGACCTGCTGTGGTTGACATTCACCCCAGCTGGGCAGGGGACCTCCCATAGCCCACAGTACTGAAGAGGCTGCTTGAAGGGGGCTTTGTCAGTGGGCTTAACCAAAGGTTGCTCTGTTCCCACCTGACAAAGCAGAAAAGCCTCAAAACTACCAAACTGTGGGACTGGTGTTGTGGTGCAGTGGTTGAAGCTGCTGCCCACAACTCCAGAATCTCATAGGGGCTCCAGGTCCTGTCCCTTTTGCTCCACTTGCATTCCAGCTCACTGCTAATGGCCTGGGAAGGCAGGGAAAGATGGCCCAAGTATTTGGGCCACTGCCACCCACATGGAAAAACTGGATGAAGCCACTGGTTCCTGGCTTTGGTCTGGCCCATCCTTGGCCATTGCAGGCATCTAGGGAGTGACTGATGGATGGAAGATTTCTGTCTCTAGCTCTTTCTGTGCAATTCTTTCAAATAAATAAATACAAATCTTTACTAAAGAAAATACATCAAAATCTGCCATGGGAGCATAAATGAAACTCACAAAGTTCAAGCTATGGAAAATGAAAGAAACCCATTACCCAACATGAGATGCACAATAATCTTTTTAATTATCAGCCATGCACAGAAACAAGAAAATGTGACCCAGAACGGATGGACTGGAACAGAACTGGACAGGATGCAGGTGCTGAAGTGAGTGGCAGGACACTAGTGCAGCCATCGAGGAAGCCCTATGTGTGCTGGGGAAGGCATGGGAAGAACAGGCACTCAGGTGGAGCTCCTCTGTCAGGGATGACAGGGGCCAAATCAGACATCAAAACATGAAAAGTGCAATGCTTGGGATGTGGATGGGTCTAGCAGCCAGTCAGGGAAGCAGAGCAGAATACAAACATTACAGAGCTTCTGAACAGCAGAGAAAGTACAGAAACTCCAAAATGTGATCCAGTGGGGAGTGGGAAGGAGAGAAGGAGGAGGAAGAAAGACAGCTAAAGTTTATTCAAGGAAGTATTGTTCAAACGTTTCTGAAAATGATAAAAACTAATAATGCACAGGCAAGAAACTTGATCAGTGCAAGCACAGGGAATATTATAAAACTAGCCTATGACCTTCAATTCTTAGCCCTGTTCCTGGTTCTAGCTTCCTGCTAATGTGCACGCAGCGAGGCAGCAAGTGATGGCTCAGAAAGCTGGATCACTGCCATGCATGAGAGAGACCTGGATGGAGGTCCTCGCTTCCAGCTTCTCCTTGTCTCAGTCCCAGCTACATGGGCATTTGAGAAGTGAACCAGTGGATGTGAGTCTCTATCTCTCTGCTTAAAAAAAAAGTAGCCAGAGAGAAAGCAGAGGTTATGAAAATGAGAGGAATAACAGAAGACTTTTCACTGGAAACATTGAAAGCCAGAAGGAAGTGGAATCATATTTTTAAGGAATTGAAAGGAAAAAACTGTCAACCCAGAATTCTGCACAACAGGGAAATGACTTTCAAAGGTGAAAGTGAGTGAACAGCAGGGGTTCGTGAAGACCAGGAGATGGCAGAGCCTCAAACACTGCTGGTGAGGCTGTACCACAGGGCAGCTGCTGTGCACAGGAGACTGGCAGTCTCTCAGAGCTTCTGCTGGACCCGGCAACCCCATGGCCAGGCGGAAGACAGCCCAAGGTAACTGAAGAAACATTTCCTTGAGAAACTTGCACATGAATTGTGTCCAGAACAGCTGAAGCATCGAAACCCTAATCCCCTGCAGCTGGGGAATGGACAGCACATCCAGTCATATGGTGGAATATGACTCAGCCCTCAGAAAGACCAAGTCACAGTCAGCTGCAACATGGCAGATGACAACAGCAAGGCAGTAGGGCCACACAGCACGTGAGTCCAATGACAGGAAGTGACAAGAATAGGCAGGACCATAGGCAGAGGGCAGAACTGGGCTGCCCAGGCTTGGGGAGTGAGTCAAGGAGGCCTGAGTGGCTGGAGAGCAGGCATGGCTGTGAGGTTTTCTTGTGCAGGTCACAAAA
Organism: Lepus europaeus; assembly: GCF_033115175.1. Classification (NCBI taxonomy): domain Eukaryota; kingdom Metazoa; phylum Chordata; class Mammalia; order Lagomorpha; family Leporidae; genus Lepus; species Lepus europaeus. The sequence continues at coordinate 9,021,332 of NC_084851.1, read as the reverse complement.
GTGTTCTAAACTAGACAGTGGTGGTGGTTGAACTGTACACAACTTCAAAGGATGAATTTTATAATTTAAAGTTGTATCACAATGAGACTGTTACATTTAAAAACTAAGGTGAGATGAAGACTTTAAAAAAGATTTATTTGGAGGGGAGAGAAGGGAGGAGGGAGCAGAAGAAAGAGAGAGAGAGAGAGAGAGAGAATATCTTCCATCTCCTGGTTTACTTCCCTAATATCCACAACAACCAGGGCTTGGCCAGGTTGAAACTGGGAGCCTGGAACAGCACCTAGGGCTCTCACATGGGTGGCAGGGGTCCAGGTACCTGGCCCATCTTCTGCTGCCTTCCCAGGCCATTAGCAGAAAGCTGGGTTGCAATGGAGCAGCAGGGACTTGAATCAGTGCTCTGATTTGGGATGATGACATCGCAAGGAGCAGCTCAAACTGCTGCACCACAACACAGGGCACAAAATAAAGACTTTTACAGACAGACACATGGAAGCTGGCAGTCTTCATCACAGACAGACAGTAGCTCAGGAAACATGAAAGGAACTGATTTAGCCAGGAGAAAAAATCACAGTCAATTGGAACATATGGATTCCTCCAATGGAACAAGAAACATATAGGTTAATACAATGTTCTTTAAAATCTCTTTAAGGCTATCTCTTTAAGGCTATCATCAGCTATTTATAGCAAAAATAATTGAATGTGAGGTTTATAATGTAAGTAGAAATACAGTGCATGGCAGCCTACTGGATAAAAGAGCACAGAGTTCTTGTTTAGACTTCTTAAACCCCCAGAGTAGCTGTAGTGTCCCACATGGGACCCCAGTGGCAGAGTGGTCACCTACAGGTGTAGGATGTAAACCCTAAAGCAAAAGCTAAAAATTGTGGTATATAACAGGGCAGTAAAGGATAGGAAAGACAGTCATAGAAAACATTCAACTGGTCCAGAAAAGAAAAAAAAAAAAAAACAGGAAGAAGAAGAGACAAAATAAACAAAGACCAGCACGGACAAGGAGAAAGCACCAGGAAGTTGCTGGATTTAAATCGAATTGTATTAGCAGTCATGTTGCATTTGCACAGTGTTAATTCCCCAGTAAAAAAGGCACGCAGGAGAGAAAAGCAAGACCCAGATATGTGCTGTGTGCAATAAATTCACTTTGTGGTTTTTGTTATTGTTGTCTTTAAAGATTTAATTTATTTATTTGAAAGGCAGGAGAGAGACAGACAGACAGACAGACAGACAGACAGAGACAGACAGAGAGAATTGATCTTCCATTCACTGGTTCACTTCCCAAATGGCTGAAATGGGCCAGGCTGATGCCTTGAGCCAGGAACTCCATCAGGGTCTCCTACATTGATGCAGGGGTTCCAAGCACCTGGGCCATTCTTGACTGCTTTCCCAGGCACGTTGGCAGGATGCTGGATCAGAGGTACAGCAGGGGCTGGTGTTGTGGCAACAGTGGGTTGAAGCCCTGGCCTGAAGCGCTGGCATCCCATATGTGTGCCGGGTTCTAGTCCCGGCTGCTCTTCTTCCAATCCAGCTCTCTGCTATGGCCTGGGAAAGCAATAGAAGATGGTCCAAGTCCTTGTGCCCCTGCATCCATGTGGGAGATCTGGAAAGAGCCACTGTGCCACAGTGCCAGCCTCTGCTGGGAGATCTGAAAGGAGCTCCTGGCTTTTGGCTTCAGACTGGTGCAGTTCTGGCCATTGCAGCCATCTGAGGCGTGGACCAGTGGATGGAAGACTTCTTTCTCTGTCTCTACCTCTCTCTGTAACTCTGTCTTTCAAATCAATAAAATAACTCTTAAAAAAAAAAGAGGTATAGCAGCTGGAACTCAAACCTGGGCTCTGATATGGATGAAGGCATCAGAGGTGGCAGCTTAAGAACTGTACCACAATGCTGACCCCTTAACCTGTTTGGAATCTAGACACAAATTGGTTTCAAGGAAAGGGATGGGATTCTTCATCATGTGCTACCTGAACAAAGCTGGGGTGTCGCAACACCTCAGGGGGACAGGTCCTTGGAGCATTCACAGACTGCCCCCAGGACTGTTGGTCTGTGGGCCCCAGCATGAGGCTGAGGAGCTGGCAGGGGGTGGGTCCCAGGAGGGTTTGGGGTACAGCCCATACATGCCTGGGGGTGGTGCTGTGGGCTGGCGATGAGACTCTGGAGGAGGGCCACTGGGCATGGGTGGCCCCTGGGGGACTGGACAGCAAAGGGGAAATGTGAGCCAGAGGCCTTGCGAGAGACAGAGCCATGCATGAAGCTGGGGGACGAGGAGGGGGTGAGGAGAGTCAGGCTGGGGAGGGGGGCAGCATGCTGATGCTAGGAACCTGCACTAGGCATCTTCTGGGTGACAGCCCTGAGCGGCTGACTCTGGGACAATTCAGAGAAGAGGGCTCACAGCACAGCCTCCAGGATGCTGGACCAGGTCTGTGCAGTCCCCACCTGCAGCGGGAGCCTCTGAAAAGCAGCGTTTCCCACACCCCATCCCCAATAGCCTTTTGAGGCTTGCATGGAGTATCTCCATCTCTGCACAACCCTCTCCATGGCTTCTGAGAAGCTGTGGGGATCCAGGGGAGAAATGACCCATGGGCAGGTATAGGGAGGAGACTCAGCCAGGCAGAGCTGCAGCACCTGTGGGCCCACCAGTGCTGGGGTCCCTGACTCAGCCTCTGCCCTGTGTGGCTGACACGGGGGCACCCCCTGACAGTTGCCAGAGCCCTGGGTGCTCAGTGCCACAGGGAGAACATTAAAATCAGCAGGGGCCAGTGCTGTGGCGCAGTGGGTTAAAGCCCTGGCCTGAAGTACTGGCATCCCATATAGGTGCTGGTTCTAGTCCCAGCTGCTCCTCTTCCAGTCCAGCTCTCTACTATGGTCTGGGAAAGCAGTGAAAGATGGCCCAAGTGCCTGGGCCCCTGCACCCATGTGGGAGACCCAGAGAAAGCTCCTGGCTCCTGGCTTCGGATCGGTGCAGCTCTGGCCATTGCAGCAAGCTGAGGAGTGAACCAGCGGATGGAAGACCTCTCTCTCTCTCTCTCTCTCTCTCTCTCTCTCTCTCTCTCAAATAAATAAAATAAATCTTAAAAAAAAATACACGGCAGGAAAAGGATCTCCAGGAGAGCCTGCCTAGGAAAGGCCTCCTTCTTGCCCAGTGAGGCAGTAGGGCTATCGTGCCCATTGCACAGATGAGGAAAACGGAGGCTGTTAGTGGATGGTGGGATCTGAACCCCCGCCCAGCCTGTGCCTTCAGAACGTCTGGTGCCAGGAGGCACTCCAAGCATCACTGGAACAGTCAAGGTGACCGGTCAAACCTGGGGTAACTTCAGCATGTGGAGTTTCAACGTCAATTCTCACAGCACTGGGTCATAACCAACAGAAGCAAACTGGAACCCGGGAGTCCGTGGAAGGAAGGGATGCAGGGAAAGGGAGGGTCTCCTTGCAGGGTGGGGGGTGGTATCTGCCCGTTGGCGACTTTCAAAGGGCAGGTGGGACTAGAACAGCACGGCTCGGCACAGACAGCCCCTGGTTTCTGCTGCTTCCTGCCTGGATATTTCCTAAAACGATGATGCGACAGCACACCCATATAACCACCCTACCGGTGCAGGCCCACAGGTCGTCCTGAAGCAGGCGCTGTGCTGCGGGCGACCCCTCGGCCTGACTGCAGGTGCAGGACCCACGGTGGGCGGGGCCGAACCCTGAGCAGGCAGCCAGGGGCGGGGCCAAGCCAGGAGAGGTAGGGGCTTTGGGCTGGGCCGGGCCTTGGCTCCCCAGTGCCTGGCGCCCTGGAGGCACCTGCAACTTGCCGGTGCTCTGAGCTCACAGTGGGTTCGCTGGGACGGACGCCCGTCAAGGAGCGCCTGCACTTCATTCAGGCAAACGTCATCAAAACTCAAACTTCATGGATGGGAGTCTGGCATGGAAAGACGGGCCAGTAATCCCAGAGACCTCGCCCACGAGGGTGACCCAGGGGGGAAGCCACCGCCCCAAGTGAGCAAAGTGAACCCGAGCAGGGACCAGACAACCAGCAATCATGTGCATCCGTTCCATGGTTTCCCCATCCCAAGCGGCCATCCTGGAACCCCGAATGCAGAGACCGCGTGGAGGGATTGGGCGGCCTGCAACCGCAGTGCTGGGGGAGCACAGCTCTGCGGAAGACACAGCGGCTGTTGCAGAACACAGAGGGGCTCTGTAGCCGGTACGGGAGCCCAGGCTCTCAGGGGTGATGCTGCGGGTGCTGGGTGGAGCACGCGTGTGCTCTGAGGACCAGGGAGCTACAAGGCACTGGCACGAACTGCAATGTGGGTGCCTGTCGCAGTGTGGCCTGTTCTTGTTCCTGGAAACACGCCGAGACCTGGCTCCCCTTCCTCAGGCAGGTGGGGATGCAGCCCTGGTGCAGCTCCCCCACTCCCGAGGCAGCCCCAAGGTCAGTAGCCTTAGATACCTCGGGGAAGGCCTGGAAGGGCTCCACAGACCGGGGCTGGAGCCGCTTCTGCTAGGCCACCAGCAAGACCGAGCTCACCACCCGTGTTGGGAGAGGATGCCACTGCTGTGACCCACACTTGGTTCCAAGGCAGGACTGACCTGTGCCCTGGCCCCAGGTTCTCAGGCCACTGAGTCCTTGTCTCTTCAGTCCAGACCTTGCGGTGACGGCGCCCCCTTGTGTCCAGAGAGAGAAGTGCAGCTCATCACCCCACCCGCACTCCAGAATTCCTCCTAGTTCCATCACCCCGTTCATTTCATCTTCGTTTTATTCTTGCATTCGCTCACTCGTTCTTTCAGGCATTCGCTGCATACGGGGTACCGACCTGACCCTTGGAAGCCCAAGGTCTGGTTGCTCCCAAGCTTTAGCTGCCAGGACCGCTCAGTCCAGTGGAGGAACAAAGTAGGTCCTGTGCTTCCTGGAGGGAAGGCATCACAGATTATGAAGGAATGCTTCCAGGAGGAGGAGACCGTTTTGGGCTCCTTTCAGCTTTCTGATGCTGCCAGCCTGCAGTTCTCCAAAGCTCTGCCTGTCTGCCCTGTGGCTGGGGCACCACCATCCTCTTCTTCATAACCGAGACATGACCGTGGTGATGGCATCGGCCCATTGTTGGGGGCGGAGTCCTGATGGCCCAGTCACCTCTGAGGGTCCACCCCAAGCACCATCACGACAAACTAGTCTTGTAGGGACGTTCTATCTCCCCTCTGTGGGATGCTGCAGCTCTCAGGGTCTGGGATGTCCCCTAACTGTGAAGTCCCACTGCTCAGCCCTTGGAGATGCTCAGTGGACATGTGCTGCCTGCAGGACACAGCCTCCCATGTCAGCTCCTCTGTGGGTCTAAAAGGCACCACGATTCTCATTCCCCACACTCATCGAACTTTGGCTGGAATCTGCCTGTGCCACTCCCAGGGACACACTGGGGGCAGTGGTGGACCTCTTCCCGGAGCCATGATGGGCCAGACATGGCTCCTCCCACGGCTCCTCAGGGGGGTCCACCCAGTGGCCAGTGCAGCCTCAGAGGGTGAGACCCTGCAGTGCCCCAGGTGCCCCAGACCCAATGCCCAGGCTCTGGCCTCCCTCCTGCTCCCCCCACAACCCCGAGCACACCCCTCCTCCTTTCTGTTCTTCCCCTGGAACCTCCAGCTGGTTCTGCTCCATCAGGAATCCTCAGCTGACCACCACCTCCTGGGCCCCCTTGCCCTGCCCCATCCCCCTATCTAGGGTTTTGAACAGGCCCTCCCTGTCCCCCTCCCTAGGGTTCTGAGCAGGCACCGCCCCATACCCCTCCCTAGGGTTCTGAACAGGCCCTGCCTTATACCCCTCCCTAGGGTTCTGAGCAGGCCCTGCACCTCATCCCCCTCCTTAGGGTTCTGAGCAGGCCCTGCACCCTGGCCCATTGCCGTGCTTGCTGCTGCAGACTGGATATCCTGCAGACACACGCGGCCCCCACATTCAGACACCACCTGGTCCACACCAGTGTCCCATGAGTCCTGGGGCCTGAACACCCCGAGCACAGGAGCTCAGCAAACACTCGACCTTCCCCACCCACCCCTCACCCTTCTCCCTGCTGCCATTCTCACAGCCGGGGACTCTGCCAGGGCTGGGGTCCTGTGATGCAGTCATCTTTCCACCCACACTTCTGTTCAGGCCTCATCTCCTCAGCAGTGTGGGCACCACCGTTACCATGACGACCACTGTGTGATGGCCATGATGAGCCTGTCCATCAGCACTGCAAGGATATGAGTCCCCCAGCATCCAGAGGTCTTGCTCATGTCCAGGTTAGAGGTGGGGGACAGAAGCAGGGCCAGAGCAGTGCCTTGTCCAGGCTCCCTCAGCTCCAAAACCCAGCCTTGGAGTGCATAGGCAGCATCAACAGGCATGATGAGCACACATCTGAGACTCGGTGGATCTGGTTGGGATCTGGGAATCTGCATTTCTGACATGTTTCTGGGTGAGGCAGCTGCTGCTAGCCCTGTACCACAAGCAACAAGAATTGTGCCGCACACCCATGGGCAGCCCAGACATCTGTCTGCAGTTCCTGGTGGCCCCTGCTCTGCCACAGCCTCGGATTTGGCAGTCCGGAGCCTCATGCGGAGAGCCGCCTGGCCCAGCAGTGTTGTGGGTCAGGTTGGGCTGGATGGTCAACTCAGCAAGCTCCCTCGAAGCCAGCTCCCAGTGCCCTGTGTGAATCTGACTCCACCCTTGCCAAGTTGATTATCTGACCTTGAAGACTCCACGTGAGGTCTCAGCTCACAAAGCCAATGCAAGTGATAAATATAGGGCCCAGGGCCCGTTCCCCCATGGTCTCCTGCTGCTGTTTTAATAACCATGGACAAGTCTTGGGAGCCAATTATGAAACTAGGACAGTCTTTTTTAATTTTTTTTTCTGAAACAACTTGTTTCCAACTCTGAAAACTTGGGGGCCGGTCTGGGAGGGTTCTGCCACAGCTCCCCCAGCATGAGCCCTGCTCGGAACCTGCAGCTCTTCTCCTAAATACGGGCCCAGTCACTTCCTGCTCCCACCCCTGCCATCCCTCACCTTCCACCGGTGTCCTAACTGCACCTGTCATCCTCGGACTCGAACCAGGCTGTGGCATCTGGAGTCCTCGGCCTTCACCCCTGCTCCCCATGTGTGCTCAGCCTCTGGGGAGTCCACTGGCCGGGCCTAGGGATCCTGGGGGAACCTGGGGGCTGCTGGGGCCAGAGTTCTGGAAGCTCATAGGCCAGGCAGCAGCAGGCCAGGCCTCACGGGGACACGCTTGGGGCCCAGGGCCTAGAGGTCATTTGCCAGACTTCTCTGCCTTCCTGGCAATTTCTTGAGTTGGGGCCCAACCTGGCCAAGGCACAATGTGTCCGCTTAAAATCAGATGACATGGAGCTGTCACAGGCTCCAGCCCAGGCCAGTGGCAGGCACAGGGTGGGCAGAAGGGGCCTCAGAATGTGTACACTGATCATCTGCCCTCTCCCCTCCCATGAGGGGTGAAGCAGGACTTCCTCTGAAGCCAGCCTGGGCCAGCCCAGCCAGCTCTTCCCCTTGCTCCGTTGGCTCCCCACTGCATGTCCTGCAGGGTGGCCTTAGCACAGCACTGCCTGCCCCTGATTCAGATCCTCAGAGGTTGGCCTTCAACCCCTGCCTCCCAACACAAGTGCAAATCCTGGGTCTGGGCTGCCCGGCCTGTGGCCCTGGCCCAGACACCTCATGCCCAGGCCTCAGCTTCCTCACCTGCAGAGTGCAGGGTGCAGGTGTGACGGTGATGGTGGTGGGTTAAATGCAGTGTGGCCGTGCGATGTCTGCTGGTGGGCATGTGTCATTGGGGCTGTCTTAGATATTCCCCTAGGGGTGGCACTTCCTGTGTGTCTATCAAATCCCTCTTATGCAAATGAAAAGGGCAGGAAAGCTCAGCCAGGTCTGGCCATTGTCCACCACTGAGTCACCTATGAGGGTGTGACAACTGGAGTGACTCACAGCAGCAAAGGGGCCATGTGGCCATGGCAGGGTCAGCCTGTGAACCAGGCATCCAGTGAAGATGCTGAGTGTGAAGACAGGTGGCCCAGGACACCATTTGGCATCATAGCTGAGTTACATGTGGCTACAATGAGATCTTCAAGGTCTCTTCACATCTGCATTCCTTCCACTCTACAGGTGAGGAAGCCGACACCCAAGGAGGGGAGGACACTGGTTGGGAGTGATGGGTGGGGCAGCCTGAGGCAGAGGCTGGATCTGCACCCAAGTCCCCTACTCCCTGCGCCCACTCGCCATGCCAGCCAATCAGCACAGACCCAGGAGCACCAGGCCTTCCCGGAGGACCGCACACTTTCGGCTGGTCCTACCAAGGCAACCGCAGGTACAACTTGAGATTCAACAAATCTGCAGCAGGCTGATTTTCAAGTGCAGCCTGCTAACAGCGTTAGGAGTGGCCCATGTGGCCCTCGGCAGGGTAAGCTCCTGTTGGACCTCTCAGTTGTAGAGATGCCCACTTGCTCGAGAGGACGCCCAAAAATCCAGACTCCAGACCAGTTGATGCAAAAAGCATGAGGTATTTATTGTACGTTTGCGCAAACGGGCCCCCACCTAAGGCGGTGAGGAGCCCTGAGCGGCAGTTTCACACAGGTTATATAGAGGGATAATTAGCATACCGGAGAATGCTGAGGAGAGTGCTGAGGGAACCAGCTGAAGAGAATGCTGAGGAGAGTGCTGAGGGAACCAGCTGAAGAGAATACTGAGGAGAGTGCTGAGGGAACCAGCTGAAGAGAATGCTGAGGAGAGTACTGAGACTCTCCGAAGGGGGAGTGGCAGCTCTGCTCTGGGCATGCCTAGAGGTTCTCTAAAGGGGATAGACTTTTCCTTCCCAGAGAATGTGCCCGCTGGACCCTGGGGAACATCTAACCTCTTAAGAAGCCCCTGATATCTGCCCAGGCCTAGTTTCTTGTCCCTCTCCCCTATAAGGGTCCTTCACTCCCCACCACATGCTCTCAGATTTTAAGAGAAGAAAAATGGGGAAGAGGGCAGAAAAACCCACCAGGAACAGAGCATGGCGACCTCTGCTCCCACCCCCACCGCCTCCCTCTCCCTCTCTCTGAAGCAGTTTCACTGTCACCCCCCTTCTCCCCTTCCCAGGGTCCTCATCCCTGCCTTTCAACTGTTAAAACTCACTGGGCTGTGGCTCAGCAGGTCAAAGCCCACCCCTGCATCACAGATACAGTTCCAGTCCTGGCTGCTCCACTTTGACCCAGCTCCCCTGAAAAAGCAGTGGAAGTTGGTCCAGGTCTTGAGCCCCTGCACCCATGTCGGAGACCCAGATGAAGCTCTGGCTGTTGGCTTTGACCTGGCCCAGACCCAGATGTTGTGGCCATTTGGCTAATGAACCAACAGATGGAAAATCTCTCTCTCTCTCTCTCTCTCTCTCTCTCTCTCTCTCTCTCTCTCTCTCTCTCTCTCTCTCTCTCTCTCTAACTCTGACTTTCAAATAAATATAATAACTCTTAAACAAAAACATCCTAATCAATGGATCAAAAAAGCATTATGGGTGATGAGGTTTGCTGGTGGGAGGAAGGGAGAAGCCGCTGGACAGAGGCAGGGTCAGGTTCCCTAGGCTCCAGGTAAGGGACATACAGGGCTGCTGCTTGAGCCCCACTGCCATCCCCTGGAAGGGGTCTAATTTCCCCTGTGTGGAGGACCCTGCGCCTCAGAGGGACCTGCTCCCAAGGCCTCCAGCTCAGAGCAGCAGAAGCATGGCCTGCACTCTGTCCCTGTGACTCCCTGTGCAGAGTTCATGGGGGCCTTCTGACCTCTGGGGGAGACCAGCATGTGGGCGGCAGTGAAAGGGCAGGGAAGAGTGACCAGGCTCTGGGGGGCCACAGCTCGGGCCACACTGGACCATCCTATCCAGACTCCTAGCTCAGGTAGGGCCAGTCCTGGCTGGGGGACTTCTGCACCATCATGCTTCCCCCAGACAGATCAGGAAAAGGGGGAACCTGGGTTCTTCAGGGACACTGCCTCAAGCAACTGTGTGACCTCAAGTGACCCTGAGTGAAGTCCATCTCTCTGGACCTCCTTCCTCACCTGTAGAATGGGTCCATGCTTTGGCCCAGCTTATCCCAGGCATGCATGCAACCTGTGAGCCATGGAGGTGCTGTGTGCTGTGTGAGGGTTGCTCTCTGAATGGTTCCTGTAGGGCAAGCTGCTGGCCAAGGGCTCAGTCCCTGAAATGTGAGACTTTGCAAGCAGAGATAAGAAGGGGGGAGGGGGCGGGTTTATTCTCCCAACAGGAGTCCCCAGTCCCTCACCACTAACATGGAGAATACACCAGTATGCTCCCCAGCGTGGGAGGCATCTGCCCCCATTTAACCAGGGGTGGGGAGGGGAAGTAAGGTCAGCTGGCCTAGCACTCCTTAGCTCCAGAGCCACAGAGCCTGGGTGCAGCAGGCCCCCAGCCTTCAGGGTCCAAGACAGGACTGGAAGCTCCAAGTAAACTCCATGCAGTGGCCCTGGGGCCCAGCTGCTCAGGAGCAGAGGCCTCATTTGCAAAACCAAAGAGCTTCCTGAGGGGAGTGAACTGAAGAAAAGGAGAAGCCCCAGCTCAATTTGAGGACTATTTTGGGCTGAACTCAGATGAAAAGACAAAAAGGCAAGCACTGGGAAACCTGGGAGAGACAAAACAGGGAGGGGGAGAGACAAAACAGGGAGGCAGATGTCCTGAGCACCCAGTGCCCCCCGAGAGACATGATTGTTCACGGAATAATTAGACGCTGTCCCACAGGTACCTGGGGCTAAAAATGAAGGAAGCAGAAAGTGAAAGCCACCAAAGGTCTCAGGCTGCTCTCCATAACTTTTTCCTTTGCAGGTTTGAAGACCCAGGGAATTAATTTGCAAAAGAACAATGAAGCGGCTGGTGCAGCGCAGCTACTCTGGGTTCTAGTCCTGATTGGGGTGCAGGATTCTATCCTGGTTGCTCCTCTTCCAGTCCAGCTCTCTGCTGTGGCCCAGGAAGGCAGTGGAGGATGGCCCAAGAGCTTGGGCCCTGCACCCACATGGGAGACCAGGAGGAAGCACCTGACTGCTGGCTTCGGATCAGTGCAGTGCACCAGCCATTTGGGGGGTGAACCAACAGAAGGAAGACCTTTCTCTCTGTCTCTCTCACTGTCTAACTCTGCCTGTCAAAAAAAAAAAAGAACAATGAAGCAACAGGAGAGGATCCACACAGCCTGAGAAGGAACATCCCAAATGAACACCAGCATAGCTCTCCTGCTGGGGTCCTGAGCTCTCTGGGGGTGGGGCCAGCCAGGAAATGTTCTCAGCTGTGAGGGCCACAAGGTCCCTGGGGTCTTTCTCCTGCTACAGCCCCATGTGTCAGCAGATGAGTGTGGCCCTGTTCCAATAAAACTTTATTGACTCCAACAGGCACTGGGCTGGATTTGGCCTGAGAGCCACAGGTGATCACATCCACGTGGGTCATCACAGAAGTCCCCATCAGATCTGCCCATTTGCTCGCAGCCCCACTGTTGGACAACGCTGTCCAAAGCTGACCGGGCAGCAGCCACAATGCAAAGGTTGACAATCTTCATTGTTGGCCTGTGGAGCAGGCGTGCATGTGGTTCCCACTCAGCTGTCTTTGCGACCACCCCTGTGATGGAGGGATGGGTTTACAACCAGAGAGCCCAGGTCCAGAGCCCCAACATCCTCACTCCAATTACACTGCCTCAAGTGAGTGGCTTCAAGCTCCCTTGGGCTCTGCCAAAGCCTCACAGGACCAAGTGCACACTCCCCAGGCATCTCCCATCCCTCGGGCCTCACCTGGGATGGCCAAGAGCTGCTGCTGTCCCCCCTGCCCTCCATCACTGGTTCAGAACCACGCTCCCTTCCAGACTCGGCCCAAGGGTCATCCTCTCTGTACAGCCCTCCATGACCATCCCTCCCCCAACACCAGGTGGGCAAGCCTCTTCCCCTCCCTGGGCCTCTGTTTCACAGGGTGCAGGGTGTTGGGTGCAGGGAGGTGGGCTGACAGGCTCCCAACCATAACACCTGAGTAGGGATCTGCCTATCAGATTAGCCTTGTTGCCCAGGAACAACCAGAAGGAGTGAGAAACACTGGAAACCAAGCTGGAGGCCAGTGTCTGGCACAGGGGGTGACTCGTGCACACCTGCATTTCAGCCCTGGCTTGGCCTCTACTCCCTGTCTCCTGCTAGTGTACATCCGGGGGACCGTAGGGACCAGCTCAACCACTTGGTCCCTGCCATTCACTTGGGACAACCAGATTGAGTCTTTGGCTCCTAGGTTTGGCCTGGCCCAAGCCTGGCTGATGCAGCCATCTGGGGAGTGGACCAGTGGATGGGAGATCTCTGTCTCTGGGGCCTGACAACCTCTGCCTCCAGCCCATTGGCCCCAGGACCGAGCCTGTCCTCGGTCCCTGAGTGAGGGGAACAACTGTTCACTTGAACCCAGATTCCTCAGCTCTTGCAGCAGTACCATTTGCCAGCACCAGGGTGGGTGCAGTACTGTAGCAGCCAGGCTGGGTGGAGTGACACCAATGGTGCTCCCCCTAAACCAGCTCCCCCTGATCTCACCCCTGACCCCAGAACCAGCTCCCCCTGACCTCACCCCTGACCACAGAACCAGCTCCCCCTGACCTCACCCCTGACCCACCCTGCACCTCTAGCCTACAAACCTGCCATTCATGGCTAAGTCTCGTCTGCTGCATCAGGGGTACCCTTCAAACCTTCTGTTGCTCTTTCATCTTGTCGCTCACTGAAAGCTAGACTTGGCTCAGCTCCCTTGGCACAGCAAGAAGCTCTGCTCCTTGTCCTGATGCAGGGGCTGGGTGGCAACCGCCCGTTTCCCACGTCCTGCGTTTCACAGCCTCACACCCATCTCCTCCTTCAACCCAATACTTTTCTTTAAAACAACTCAGATTTTTCATTCACATAAAGCAGCTCTTTCAGGAAACCTTATGGAAGCATCAGGAACGGGAATCCACGGACCCCACTCCCCCACCCCAGGTCAGAATGTGGCAGCATAAATAAAATAAAAATGTAATTAAAATGTAAGTAAGACAAAAAACAAGGCTGCCTGCTGGAGGCTCTGGGCCCCCAATGCCCCAGCCCCTGTCTCTCTGTGAAAAGCCAGCAGCAAGTGTCGGGGCCTCACTGAAGACCCCAGAGCTCCAAACCACCCAGGCTTTCTCAGCGGGGATCTTGGGTGCTGAAAGACCCCTGAGGTGGACAGCCTCTCAGGGGTGCCTGGTGTCTTGCCTGCATCCCCAGAGCTCAGACTCTGAGAGATGTGCGGGCTGCCATGGGAGATCCTGACTGAGAGAGGGAGCTGGACCTGAGGGTGTGGACCGGGTCCATGCAGCTCCTTTGTGCTATGGTGTCAGGAAGTCTTTTCTTCTCCAGAAAGTCAGTTTCCTCATTTTGATGAGTGGCGGGTGGCTTGTGCCATGTTGGAGACATGGCACCCAGGTCCTGTGCTTGTCACCAGTGGTAAATCTAGTCTCCCACAAAATGGACCCCCCTGGCTTGTTTACAGCACTCCTGGCCCCTCTGCCCTGAGATCCTGAAGCTGTCTCCCAGCATGAATGGCTGCAGCTGGCTCCTAGCAGGAAGCATGTACACTTCCCAATCTCATGGGCCCAGGGCCGACCCCGAGGCTTCACTGTGTTTCCCAGCTGCATGCACAGAGCTGGGGAGGATGCTCTGGGGATGGGCCATGGCCATCAGTGCCCACCTGGAATATCTGGAACCCTGTCAGACACAGGCCACAGTCTGGAGCACAGGGTGCAGGTGTGAACAGAAGGGGAAGAGCCGGGTTCCCCAGACACAGTGATGACCTCAAACCCTCTCCCCCTTGGCCCAAATCTGTGCCCTTTTCTGTCCCAGCTCTCAGATACCTGGAGCAGGCAAAGGAAAAAATAATCCATATTTTCTTTAATTTATTTGAAAGATAGAATTACAGAGAGACAGAGACAGATACAGAGACAGAAACAGAGATTTTCCATCCACCGATGCACTCCCTAAATGGCTGCAACAGCCAGTGCTGAACCAGGCTGAAACCAGGAGCCAGGAGCTTCTTCCAGGTCTCCCACGTGGGTGCAGCAGCCCAAGGACTCAGGCCATCTTCCACTGCTTTCCCAGGCCAACAGCAGGGAGCTGGATGGGAAGTGGAACAGCCATGACTTGAACCAGCACCCATATAGGATCCTGGTGTTGTAGGCAGCAACTTAACCCATTACATCACAACGGCGGACCCAGTTCCATTTTCCTATGAACGTTTGCAGGTATACCCTTGAGTGTACAGGTTACAAGAGGCATAAAAATAGTTTCCTGTGCTCAGGTGAGACAAGGTCAGATTTAGCTCTGGACATCAAGGCAATCAGCACTCAAGACTTGCAGCTCCCACCCTGGCCCCACCCGCACCGATCTCTCAACACCAACCCTCACTGTCTTCAATGCCCTGTGGGCAGCCACACCTCGGCTTAGGCTTAGCAGAATTCCCCAGAGATTTAAGAACCCCAGAGCAGGCCTGCCCCAAACACCAGTCTTGGGGTCTCTGGGGACCGTCCCAGGTCTCAGGGGCTTCCAGGGCTTCAACTGATGTCAGCACAGCAAAGGGTGGGAAACACAGCCCTCCTGGGACAGGAACTTGAAGTCCCCACAACTCTGCCATGATGACCATGAAGAGACAGCAGGAAGGCTAGAGAAAGGAACAGGGTTGCAGGTGGCTCTTCCCAGTCAGGGTCCCCAGGGGCTGTGTGCCCGGCCCCGTCAGAGGACCACGAACCTCTAGAGTCCACCTGGGAGGCATCAGGACCAGGTGACTGGTGCGCCGCAGGTGCTGCAGGCACTGCTTCCTGTGTACCTGCCCCTTGGCAGGGGGCTCAGTGAGACAGGTGCTAGTCCTTGGTTTCAGTGCTCGCAAGGGGCAAACAGGTGCAAGCCAGAGGGACGGACCTCATGCCACAGTCACCAGGGCAAGTCCAGCTCCTCCCTCGGCAAAGCAGCCTGGGCCAGCTCCATCCCCCCTGGTGAGGAGCCTCAAGATGCACCTGCTCAGGGAGCTGAACAGGCTTCTCTTCCTGACATGCAGGGTGGCCAGGGGCTCCAGGGATGCAGAGCCTCAGGTCTCAGCCCAGCCCCAGAAGGTAGGGCCAGGGATATCACCTGCCACTTGCCTTGGAGGCCCCGTGGATCCCACCATGCACAGCAGCCTCCACCTCCCACTCTGCAGGCTGCCACGGTGGGAAGAGGATGGTTCCCCAAGCTGAGGTCCAGTCCCAGGTCCCCATCAGTGTTGGCAGCCCAGGGTCCTTGAGCAGGGCCAGGGCGAGTCCACAGCCCCATCTCTTCTCTGTGACCAGCACTGCTGGGGGCCATGTGACCTCATGTTGCTGGCCCAGGAGACAAGGAGGATACTCCCTACATGGTCATTCAGATGAAGCCTGCAAAGTGGATGTGAGCAGGGACTCACTTCCTGGAACACAGCTGCCAGCTATGGCAGACACCGCCTCTGAACACTTTCTGTTCGCACCACATGTTGGGAACTTTCTTTACACTGGCCCACTCATCTGCTCCACCCCCAGAGCATGTGGTCTCATGCCCATTGCATGGAGGAAGAGCCTGAGGTCTCATCCAATGTCACTCTGATGGAGCTGGCAGTGCCAGGACTTGGACGACCTGGGCATCTGATTGCAAAGATGCTGCCCTGACCCCACATGGTGCTGGTCTTTGAGAACTGAGCTGCACAAACAGGCAGGGGCTATGGGAATGGATGCAACACACACGGGTCCTCTCCTGGGCAGAGGCTGATGACTTCGTGTACATTCATGTGCATGGACACGCAGAGGCAGGGCTCAGAGCACCCAGTGACCATGCACAGGGCCACAGAGCTGGGTGGGGAGGGGGTTGAAGGAGTGGGTGCCACCCCCACACACAGGGCCTCTGTGCAGGCTGCAGGGCTTGGCTGGGAGGTGCTCAGGAACCTGGAGGCCTCCTGCACCCAGGGGCGCACACATCCTCCGGCCCCTAATTTGCCGTGTGGCTCTTTCTCCAGGGCTTGGCTCCCTTGTCTGTGAAGGAGGCCCTGTGTCTGCCTGGCCCAGCCACTGCTGTCACCAAGTGACATGGCATGGGGCAGGGGCAGCAGCAGAGGGTACCTGTCCATAGCCCCTTCTTCTCATCTCAGGACAGCTGTGACCCCGGGCCCCCGTGAGGACACTGGTGAACACGTGTGTGCACAGGGACCTGAGGACCTCTGACACGGAGCAGACCAGCGCCTACAGCCCCATCTGAGCTGCAGGGGACCTGGAAAACTGCACCAAGGGAGCTCCAGGGCAGAGGCCCTTGCTACACCAGTGCAATATTCGTTCTGTCCACATGAGGGCAGCACACACTCACACAAAGTTCAGCTCTGACCACAGATTCCTGGGGGTGGGGCAGCTCCCTGAGCCTGCAAGTGAACCCATGCCCATCTGACCCACCTGCTGACCCGTTGCACCTGTGCACCTGACCCACCTGATCCCCCTCGCCCATTGATCCACTGCCCACCTGCCCACCTGTCACACCTGCCCACATGACCCACCTGCCTATTCATTGCATCTGTGCACCTGACCCACCTGCCCACCTGCCTACCTGTCAGCCTGATCCCCCGTGCCCATTGATCCAGTGTGCCCACATGTTCCACCTGACCCACCTGACACACTACCAACCTGCCCACATGACCTACCTACCTAACCATTACACCTGTGTACCTGACCCACCTGCCCACCTGTCAGCCTGATCCCCTGTGCCCATTGATCCACTGTGCCCACCTGTCCCACCTGACCCACCTGCCACAATACCCACCTGCCCACCTATCCCACCTGATCTCCTGCCTCCTTGTGACACATGACCCACCTGCCCACCTGCCTGTGCCCATGTTCCTCCTCCTGCCCCCTACCCAGAGACCGTCAGAGGCTCTGTAACACTGATGCTGAGTCCAGGGTCAAAGCCACAGGCTGGGTGCCTCCCCTCACTCTGAATTCAGCAGGTGTTTGCTGCCCACCTGCCCCCCACCTCAGCGGTCACACAACAAGTGAAGGTTGCTGTACACACGGAGCCCACGGTCCAACATGCAACACACAACATACATCATGTCATGAAGCAACATACCCAAGCCTGCAGAGGGGCTGAGGGAAGGCTCAGTGCACCCCCCAGAGGCCATGTCCATCTCAGGGCTGCCCCTTGTCCCTCTGCCCAGCCTTCCTCATGGTCTAGGCATCCCCAGGTATTTCCAAATAACTGCAAACCTCACTGCACCTCTGTTCTAAATCACTACCCAGACCAGTGTTCATTTGTGCTCCTGCATTTTCAAAATTAATTTATTCAAGAAGCAGTGAGATAAAGAGACACACAGAGAGAGAGACAGACAGACAGGGTTCCCATACTCTGGTTTATTCCCCAGATGCACCCAACAGCCAGGGCTGGGCCAGGATGAAGCTGGGCACCAGCTCTCCCACATTGGTGGCAGGGACCCAGCTCCTGAGCTGTCACTGCTGCCTCCCGGGGTGCACAGGAGCAGGGAGCTGGGATTGGGAGCAGATCCTGGGCCTGCACTCAGGCTCTCTGATGTGGGCTGTGGGCAGCCCAGGCATCACCGTAACTGTGGCTGGATGCCTGCCCAGTACCTGGCCTCTCAGAGCCGGGTGCTAAGGAGACCAGTGGACAGCTTTGACAGATGCACCCAGCCCCAGTCATGACAGAAGCCACTCAGGTCACCTCCAGAGAGCTCCATGACCTTGCTGGGTGCTTTTCCTCAGAGATTTACACAGGATGGCTCCCAGTAGGCCCGGGGGCTCCACAGTCAGCCTGTATGCACCCCAGGTTGCCCCACTGCTTTCTGACTGCGAGTCTTTGGGCAAAGCCACATGACCTCACCAGAGCCCCCATCTGCTCCCCTGAGGTCGGCCATGTAGCTCACTTCTGAGCAATGCTCCCAACCCAGGCCAGCCAGAGCCACCTTGGAACTCAGAAACATGACCCTTTCTCATGTGCCCATGACCTGCAGGATGGGAGTGCTCAGGGCCAGGAGAGCAGGGCTCAGGGCAGACCTGGTGCCATCTGTTCTCAGCCTTCTCCTGGGCTCACTGGGAAGCCCAAGCATTGCTGGGTGTGAGAGGAGGCGGGGCATGGCCAACTCTGCCCTCACATTTGGGAAGGCTGGGGTCAGAGAGAATCTTCCAGATTTCAGTTTGTCA